>NC_060154.1:24090111-24107322 GCF_021292245.1 Micropterus dolomieu
AGCGATAGAAATTAAAATAAAGACATGAAATGAGATATAGAGCCTTCAGGGTACATATGAGACTGATGGCGTGAAGAGAGATGAGTTTAAAGAACATCTGCCCGTGTTTGTGATTTTTCCAGGTGCTTCATGCCTCTGTGTCAGGCCCGGAATTGGAAGGATTTCTTAACACAGACAGATGGAAGGTGATTGTGACACTGCATATCATCCCAGCATTTGTCACCTGTGTGTATGATAAAGACATAACTGTTAAGCAGAATGTATAATTTCATGCAGATGGAGAGTAAAACTAAATATTTTGTCTCATTAAAATAATAAATGGAGGCATGGTACATTTCTCTCATGCAAAGTAATTTGTTTTATGATTTACCTCCATAATTCATTTGTAAACAGTGCTGATATCCAGCGTTATTTGGCTCTCCCCTGCACCAGTATGAAAAGGCGAAAGGCGTACCATCATTCCACAGCCAAACACCCTCCTAGAAAATTTTAGTTAGTTAATTAGAGTTAATACATGAACAACAATATAAACTAAAATAAACAACTTTATACTATTAAGACCATAAACACTTTGTCATAAAAACACTGTCATTACAAAGTATTTTTTACAGCATCAGTCATTAAAGAAACAGCCCCAAGACTGTCTGTTTTTTGTTCAAGTAACAGAAAGTCAAGTGACGTTGTTATAGAGTGACAAAGTTTGCACTGGGAGGAGGTCACATCTCATGGCCTCTCTCATCAAATGGACGTCAAACTATGATTTGAAATGTGACCTTTTGTAACAATAAATGATATGACGGGGCGGCTGTGTCAAAGTGTCCTTGGGCAAGATACTGAACCCAAATGGCCCCTGGTAGCTGTTTCACCAGTGTATGAATGTGTGTGAATGGTGAATGTGATGTAGTGTAAAATATATACAGAGCATTTACATATACCTGTGCAGCGTCAGTGGCTCCAAGCCATGCCAGCGTATTCCCATGAGTACTATCGGATATCAGCCTTTGAATCTGATGATACTCCTCAGCTCTACGTACGGATGCGAGGTTTGCACCTAAGGACTGACAGTTTCTCTGCAGTGGTGACAAACAGACAAATCCATAAAAAAAAAAAAAACAGAACAAGCTCAACTTAAAAGATCATCGAATCCAAATCATCTTATACCTCAGCTTGAGACCAAGTCATGGCTCTTGGAACGAAGAGGAAACAGCGACCATCTATCTCAGACCAGCGACCAGAACAAAATGTGGCCCTCTTGACCAGGTGACTCTTTGCTGAGAACAAATAGAGTTTGGTGACTAATGTGGAGTCTCCAGCTAAAATCTCTATATGTAGAATTATTATATCACCATATTAATTACATTTATTTTGATTAATGTAACACAACAACATAAAATAACACAACATAACATAAAACAGTATAACACACTAACAAAAGTATAATAAATAATATATATTATAATATATAAAAAGCATAATATATATTGTTGGCTTATATAGACTGCATCTCATCTTACTACCCTGTAGTAATAGGATAATAAATTTACCTCGTATAACACGGCTTAACATACCGTAACACAACATTTCTTAGCAAAAGACAACATAACATAAGTTAAATAAGCATTGGACACAGCACTTCTATCAGGCAATGCTTTTAATTTACACAACATGTAGGTGAAGTCATCAGCAGAGCATCAGAACAAAGCACTGACCTTGTTGGGCATTTTCGGGGTTTGCCTCTGGAAGAGCTAGAAAGTTTGACACAGCAGTTATCGACCTGGATTGTTATTGTACAACACATTCATCTGTAACACTTTCTTTTCATATAACTGACCAGCAGCTCGAGTCAGAGCCATCATGGCACAAACAAGTGCAGCCACAGTCAGCATCTTCATGATGGAGATGATGCTGAAGATGATGATAACCTTTGAAACAGAGAGAGACATGTTACTGATACTTCTGTATGGAACAGACGACCCATGCTGACTATCAGTCCACTAAAGGAAAGTCAGAAGTTTGTAGCTGCAGAATTACCTTCTCTTTTTCCTTCTCAGCGTCTGTAGCTTCAGCTGTCTGATGTGGAAACACAGATAAAGAGACACACCAGCCCTTAAATACAGATACTTATCTGTCATCTCTCAAAAACAGGGAACTGAGCACAGACACACAAAAACATAAACTACCTTGATAACTTTTACAGTGTAACTTAAAAACTTAAGTTCAATTGCTGCCTTAAAAATGTGAGTAAACTCAACTTTAACAAAAGCTTTATTTTAACTCATGGTGTTACCTTCCACAAGTTGTTTAATTAATGACCATTTATTGTTTCAACTTGATACTGTGAGTTAAACCAACTATCTGTATTACATTGTCTAGTCAATGAAACTTACTCTTTTTTGTCAAACAAACATGCAAGTCTATACCCTTTCAACTCACATTTTTATGTTAAGATAATAGACTACATTCATACCAATTGCCTTTTGAAGTTCGGTTAACTCATGTTTTTAAGGCAGCAATTGAACTTATAATTTCAAATTAAGTAGACATGTGTTTTTAATTTCCATCCCTTATCTCAACTAATAATGGCAAGTTCACCAGTTTAAGAGTACAATGAATGAACTTACAATTCACGTATTCAAGAATTTATTGTAAGTACCTCAACTCACAGCCTTCGTCTCCTTCAGATACAGTTGTAATTGACGCAACAAGCCTAAAAGCCAATGAAAACATTTATCTCAGACTACACAAGTGCTAAAGTGAGACCATATTTATGATAATTTAACATGTTCTAACAGTATTTAAACATAGTCACCTATGAAGAGCGAGGTCAACCCAACCAACTCTTATACCAATCAGTTCATTTAAATGAGATGATATAAACCTTGAGACCGTTTGCCTGCAACTGCATTTAACAATCAAAAAAACGTAATAAAGAAAAACGTCTGTCTGAGGAGAGAACAGTTGATACCATCAGCTGTAATCAGTAAAATGCTTGTGATTTCAACAACATGGTGACTAATGAGTAGTAATATTGAAAAGGAAATGCACAAAACTCAAATATCCAAGTCCATTACAGTCTTGTTCCATTGAAGATAAAGAACTTTGAGGCTGGTTTGTGTTGTCTTAAGTACTCCACTTCTAACGTCACAAGACTTCGAACAGTCGAGACTATCAGCTCTCACAATCCGTCCAATAAAAAAGTGGGGAGGATCAGTGTTTTGTCCCCTCTATCATTCTCAAAATTAAGTTTTAAATTGTGAGACAGTGCTGTTTTTCCACAGTACAGAACAGTGCTGAAAGTGCATATAAAAGAGAACAATGAAGTCTTGACAGGAACAATATCCACATGAGAATCTTGAGAAAATGAGGAGCAGGTGTTACAGTCTGTACCTCAGGATTTCTTAGTCCATGTACGCGGGCACATGCTTGGTCTGGTTTTATCTTCATCACCACTCTCTGAAGAAACTCAAAAGGAATACTTCATGGCTTCTGGGTACTCGAGATTGACACAGTAGATGACACCCATGAGCATGGCAAAGCTGCATGCCACATCTTTAATGTGGTCTCCTCAACCACAACAGCTATCTCGAAGACCTCCCGTGGAAAGGCATCCCGTTCAGCACCTTCATAGCCTATCAGCAGGCCAAGTTGCATCCCCTTCATGGTTTCATCCAGAGTCTCCCTGTGAGCCTTGAAAAGCAGAGACAGTGTGTGACTGTTTTAGTCTACAATTATATAGGCTTTAAAAGGCTATTTTAAAATGCAATCATAATCCTCAAATATAGAGCAGGAAAGTCACACCCTTTAGTTGTTCCCCAAATAGACTGAACCTGATCAGTAACACCAACTATCAATTCATTTTCAGAATTTCAACCCTTGGAAGTGAGACAGAAATAGTTCAGACACTGAAATACTTTAGCAAATGTTTTAAAATTGTTCTCTAAAAGATGAGTGACCGGAACAGCCATATATAAGAAAAAAAAAAGTGTAAATTACACATTATAAACCACATGAATTGAAATCTATCATTTAAGTTATGAGAAAATGCAAAGTAAAGTTTGAATGAATTGAATGAGTTTGCATGACTATTAGACAGGCAACGTTAATAAGTCTGGGTTGGGGTATGAAGTATTTTTCTTTCTTGAAAATCTACCCTGGGAAAAGAAAAAGCCCCACAGTAAAAGAATCACCCATATACACACACTCTAACAGTTTTGCGTTACAGAAATCATAATGGTCTTACGTCAGTTGATGGATCTTCGCCTGATATGTAGTGTGGCAGACCAAGCAAGGCAGCAGTCCTTCTCTTCTCATTTGTATCCTACAAGAAAAAGAAACATGCAGTAAGTTATGTTTTAGCCAAGATAATACATTTTGCCTAATTTTATGATCTGCTCTCCACTTACATCTTTCTGAAGGCAGTCCAAAATGTCTTTGAGTGATTGCTTCTTTCCAGTCTTGGTTGCTGCTTTGTACACCTCTAGCAGTCTTGGGACCAGGCCATCACGTCTGTTCCAGAAGGTCTTTGGTGACGATTCTCTTGAACTCCGTCCTGATCTGAGAAGAGACAGATAGAAAATATAAGTCAAACATAATTATGAACAAGACACAGTATCAGACAAAACGTGCTTCTATCTCTCAACTGAGTACCTGTCTCTCATGCAACAGAGCTGGCCATCTGGAAATGACTTCTGTGATGAGTGGCTGATCTCCAATTATCTCTTTTCTGTGCTGGGAAAACGTAGCAACCATCAGGTCTTCTACCAGCTGGGGATCAGGGTCTCTTTTCAGCATTTCAGTATCCATCATATTACGCTTCTCCTCCATGTTTTCAGGACTCTGTCCTTCAGGCGGATCTGGACAGTAGTTGACCTCACCCTTCTTTAACTTCTTTACACTTTTCCCCTTCAAACCTTCTCCTTTTCTTTTGTTTACCACCACCTCAGGGCATCCTGCTGCACTTAACTTTTGCCGATAGTTTCCAAGCTTAAATTTCAGGCTGTGAAACCACGAGTACCATCCCTTTTCCGACCCTGGCTCCTTCAGACTAGGATGCTTCTCCACAAGTGCTTTGGCTTCATTCTCATAGTGATGCCTCTCAGGATAAGCACTAATCTTTGACATACTGTCGGCCAGTATATCAAGAATGTCTTTAAACCTTTAGGAATCACCATTACAGATCCATCCTTAGCATTGGCTTCTTTCAGCTGCAGCTCCACATCATGTGAGAACTGTGGAATCGGGAAGGGGTTCAGGCCATTCAACACAATCTCTACTAAGAGAAGGGAGGCTGCAAGTGTCCAGTGTAGAATCTGAGACGTCATCAGCTGTGAACAACACTTTCACAGTTGCCCACCCCACAGGAAGGTCTTTGATGTCTGTTAGGTTGCACAACTGATTATTGAACTCAGGATCCTCAAATTGCAAAATGAATCCACCTCTCAGACCAAGCTTTGTTCGCAACACCTAATACAGCTCCTCAACACTGGATGGGATGTCTTCATTTTCTGATATGATGACACGCAGCAGCATTGTAGACTACTTTTACCTGAAGAGATAAAAATACATAGTTTTAAGTATAAATCTTTACTATAACATCTTCTTTTGCTGTGTTCATGAGGGAGAAGGGCGGGATTAGATTTAAATTTTATATAGGCCTAGTAAAAAAAAACGAAAATCAATGTGGCAGTCTGCGTCGATATTGTGGCGGGACGCCACAAATAAATTACGTATGGGAAACACTGATTTAACAACTCGTTTCTGCTTGTGTTTCTTCTTAATAAAAGTAAAAAGTGACATTCGGACTAACGTTTAACTGCTGAACACTAACGTTACATGCATTAATAAGCTGCTCTGAACTATCCCGTGTTCAGAAAGTTTCATGACAGCAATTCGTTTCTTCATAACTAAGTTAATTGACTCATTGAATTGGGTTACAATTATTATAAATGAAAGACTCACCTTGCTTCTCTTGCTCCAATCCGAAAAGACCCGCTTTTCCACTGCCAAGTCTCATCCACATCTTGCTGGAAAATAACGTATTCATCCGCTGCTTACCTGCTCACCATTGTCAGTAGGCTTAATTTGTGTTCCTCTTCTTCTCTCAATGGGGAATTGCAATTGGGTGGTGCGCCTCATTAATGTGTTACAAAAATCAATCAGCATAGTTATTATTCGTATATCAGATCAAGAGAAAATATTCAGGACTATTTGCACCGCGCATTAATACTGTCGCCACACCGGGGTCATGGTCACTTTTTAAGAGATCCGGTTACCATATTCCAACTCACACTTATAAATTAAGCTGACACATTGAAATTTACATTTCACTGAACTGGCTTACAAACCTGAGTTGAAATAGTGATAACTCATTAAATTAAGTTGAAATTTCATAACTTATTATGTTAAGTGGAGGTAAATTATAGAAAGAAGTTCCTATAACTTATTGATCCAATCCTTTTTTACAGTGTATATGTAGCAACTCTGATTACAATTAAAGATAGTAAAATGAAATCTAGACCCAATTTACTTGTGGAAATTATGCAAGTGTTGTATAGGATTCACAAAGCAGGGTATGAGCTGGGCTTTGTATGGGTTCCGGCACACATGGGTGTTGAGGGTAATGAGGAGGCAGATGTGGTGGCAAAGAAGGTGGTGCTGGAGGAAAGAGTTCAAATTAATTTACAATATGGGTTACCGGATTACACAGAAATAATAAATAGGTCAGTGAAAGAAATGTGGAAAAAATCATGGGAAAATGAAAGAAATTCAGTACAAAGTATTGTAGAGAAAGGAAAATGTGCTTTTAGATGTAAGAGAAGAGATGCAGTAGTTATATCCAGATTGAGGTTTGGGCACTGTGGGCTGAGGAGTGGGCTGGCTCTGATGGAAAATGTGAATGTGGCGATAAGGAAACAGTGAAGCATGTATTAGTACATTGTAGAAAGTACTCTCGTCAAAGGAGGAAATTGTTTAGAGACCTTTGAGCAATTGGAGAAACTATAGGCTATTTAGCATACGTACTCTAGTTAATTTGGAAAGTTGGAACAAAATGAAGAAACTGATCGAGTACCTACATAAAACTGGTTTATACAAAAGGATATAGGTAATTACCATTAAGATGTGAATAACGAACACCTCCCCTAAACCGTTAACCCTGAACCCTCACAGACTTTACTGACGTCACTTGGAAAATGATTGAGTGCAAGAGGCTGCAAGGGCTCATAATGCTGTAAACAGGAACAGGACAGCACTTTGCCACTTTATCATGTTACCTTGATGACGCTGAAACACGTTGCACACTTTTTATTTTATGTGTTTGCCTGATTTTTAAGTCTTGCACGCTCTCACTCTACAGAGTGGTGGAGAGGTAAATGTCAATATATATTTGTCAATAATCATTACACTATTGTTGGTCAAAACAGCATCATTAAGCAAAGACTAAAATAAATAGTTTGTAATAAGGTGATTGCATTCCTCTGACTTCATGTGTTCTATGCACCATCTTAAGTTAAGAAAACTTTCAACAATGTTAACATCAGCGTAGGTGTTGGTGCTTGTTTGTTTACTTCTTCTCTAATAACGCGGATTTGCCGTAATATTTCTCGCGCTTCCGGGCTTCCCCCGGTAACCCCCGTGTTTCACGTCATACCGCTATGAACTGTGGGCAATTCCCTCAGCCAAAGTCTACAGAAATGCGGATTTAAGAAAAGGGTCTATAAAGGGCTCAAAATGTCCGCGAGAGAGCCCTCGCGCACTTCACGGTTTGACAGTGGGACAGCATTAAGGCCTCACGGAGTCTGTGAGTCTGTGGGTCTGGAAAGGGTAGGCAGCGGACCAGACCACTGTGAGGCATTTGAGGGGGGAGGACTTAATGTTTCAAAACCATAGACTGTTCAAAACTTAAACGCATTGCACACATAGTTAGAGAACAAGAGCTGTTAACCGTTTACGTACCAAATATATTAACTTGACGCTGACAGAAAACAGTGGTTATATTTAATTGTTTGTATGATTTTTTTTTGTTGCTAGAACCGATTTCAGTAGTGACTGGATATTGGCAGAGAGATGTCCCTACTAAATCTTACACCTTTGCTCAGGTTCATCTGTCTGTTAAATGTAGCATGCATTATCCAATGTTGTTTTCGTGCAGAGCCTGTCTGTTTGCATTTCCACCATGGTGAATCACTCTGACACTGCAGTGATCCAAGGGTCACTTTAGGATACACATAAATGTGCACAATGCTCCCCCTCAGTCTCACTCCTCCCACTGCTGAGATACAGGCAGCACGAAAAACTCGTTTCCTTCTTCAAATCGCAAGGTAAGGTCAAGGTAAGAAAATTGAGCCCTACATGCTGAAACTTGGACACTCTACCGTAACCACTGAGTGCATCTGTGAGTCCTGTAAAAAAAAATTGCTGTCCAAGTAAACAGATAAATGCTTTACTCAGAGATTGTCGTCAACGCCCCTGCAGAGTCACACTGAACAACAAGTAGAAGTTTGGTTGCGATGGCAGGTTTGGTTGGGTTAGCGCATTGTTTTGCATATTTAAATTATCCGTCAAAATGCAAAAAAGGACTGGTAGCCACATATTATCTCCTGTTGAACTTTGATTATAGTGAATCATTAATCGCGTGTGTGGCACAGATCTTACAGAGACTTGGCCACACCTCCAGTTAACAGTTTGGAGCCGATTTCAGTCCCAAACATAACCTGAAGAAAGATCCGATAGTCCTCATGATTTCCTACTTTTTTGTTATGGTAAAAACAGACACATGTCCACACCTCTAGTCAAAGCAACACTAGAAAGCCAACTACGTTACCTAACATAAAGAAAAATCTGATATTGCTCATGATCTCTTTTTTTACTGCATACATTTTCTTATTTGCAGATAAACTCTTGGCCGATTTCCTGTTGGCTGCTGCTAAGTGGACGCCTCCTCCTGTTTACACATAAAAAAAAACATTCTTCAGAATCCGGTTCATTCTTCACAGAGATCATCCTTCTGCAGGATGACCCGTCGTGTGGCAGTGATTGGAGGAGGTAGTTCAGGTCTGGCCTGTATCAAGTGCTGTCTGGATGAGGGCCTGGTGCCTGTCTGCTATGAAAGCAGCGATGACATTGGTGGTCTGTGGAGGTTTAAGGTGAGTCACACTGTGTACAGGTTGGATTTTATTTTAATTGCACAGTATCTAATATGTTAGGATAATTATGTCGGTGTATTATATCATGATAACTTTATTTGTTGCAGGAGAATCCAGAGCCAGACAGGGCCAGCATCTACCACTCTGTCATCATCAACACCTCCAAGGAGATGATGTGTTTCAGTGATTTTCCCATTCCTGCTCACTTCCCCAACTTCATGCACAACTCCCTCATCATGGACTACTTTCGAATGTATGCCGATCACTTCCAGCTCACCAAGCACATACGCTTCAATGTAAGGATGCTGTAATAACTTCATGCCTAGAGTTACATTTATCTGCAACATTCCCACCTAAATTTCAAATGTAAAATGTTGTTTAGTTCAACACAACAGATGGTTAAATGTATAAGAAATACATCCTACTCACCTTAGCCTTTATACTGTTATCAGCAAACTGTTGCCTGTTTCTTCTTTCTGGTGGTCAGACCAAAGTCTTGCAGGTGAAGCAGAGATCCGATTTTTCTCATTCAGGCCAGTGGGACGTTGAGACGGAGAACAAGGAAGGCAAAAAGGAGAAACACATTTTTGATGCTGTGATGATCTGTATTGGACATCACTGCCACCCCAACATGCCACTTCATGACTTCCCAGGTACCGCTGACAGGCTATAAATATCCTTTGGTTGCATAAAAACAGTGAGTACAGCCAGTCATTATCATGTCTTCAGTCTTGCTCTGTATACAATTTTTTTTTTGGTGTGATGATCCACAGTATGGCTTACTCGTTCCAAAACTTTTTCATTTAAAATTGCACTTTGTCTACTCCTCGTCACAGGTTTCAAATGTCTATGGGTTGTGAGCAGTTCCACCCAGAGTGACTGTCCACTCTGAGCCTCACATATAGTTTCGTTATAAATTATCTACAATTTCACTCATGTCTTCTGTGCTGCTATGTAGGCTGTTTCTTATCTCTGACATTGTTCTCGTGGAAAGGGTTTGACTTGGTGACTGATCAAAAAGTTTCAAACCGTTTTTTAACCTATAAGGCTGTTAATGAGTGTCTGAAACAATCAATGTTTTAGCTTTTCTGTCATCTTTGAATGTCTTTTTTTCATGTGTTATATTTTTGAAAATGCTTCATAGCACTTGTTGGAACCAGAGCACAGGATAGACAAGAGCAGCCATTCGTCACTTTCCAGTCGTTAGAACGACCATGCTCCCTTTTGAGTGAAAGCAAGCCCTGAAATCCCTTGCCTAAAACTGCTGTGTTGCATTTTGCAAGTCAAACAATAAAGAAAACCCAGTTTACGATTTTCTTTACTTCTCCAAAAGAGATCTGTGGTTTCAGGCCATCACCATAGAGGATGAAAATAGTAAAGTCTGGGTTCCTGCCAGTCAGTAGTGTATTTCTGTGGCAAACTCTTCATCACAGGTTAGTTAATGATGTCACTGAGTAAATGACGTGTGCCAGATTTTGTGGATCCAAGCCAATTAGAAAAGACTCTTAGTGATGGTGTAACTAAAGTTTGTACTGTAAAAAAAATATGGCCCTGCCATAAAACACCTGTTTTTAGAATGGAGTTTGGTTTAACAGTCTGTCCACTCAATAGACTGTTGGGGATTAGAGGCGCTGCTGTAGATTTTAAAAGTTTTTATTATTTAAAAGACCCAATACCAATGTATAAAAAAACCTCATTGCAGCAGCAGCACAGGGGCATTTATTCTTAATAATGTAAATGTAATGCATTTTGTCTAATAGTCACAAATCTGTTTTTTCAGGCATTGACACTTTCAAGGGAAAGTATTTCCACAGCAGAGACTACAAGACTCCTGAGGAGTGGAGGAATAAAAAGGCTGTAGTGATTGGAATAGGAAACTCTGGAGGAGACATAGCAGTGGAACTGAGCAGAGTCACCAAGCAGGTTGCGTAGTTAAAGATTGTCAGAGGCACACAAATTAAGACTTTAATCTCTTGACCTTAATTAAGTGCTGGCATACTGACTTACTTCTTGTATCATATGCTTACAGGTATATATAAGCACTCGAAGGGGAGCCTGGATCCTAAATCGAGTTTCAAACAAAGGTGTTCCTGTTGATATGCTTAATGACAAGGTGGTGATTTATATGCGCCAAATCCTTCCCTTTGGATTACTCTGCAGCATGG
This sequence comes from Micropterus dolomieu, assembly GCF_021292245.1. Classification (NCBI taxonomy): domain Eukaryota; kingdom Metazoa; phylum Chordata; class Actinopteri; order Centrarchiformes; family Centrarchidae; genus Micropterus; species Micropterus dolomieu. Next base: position 24,101,420 of record NC_060154.1, read on the forward strand.
CAGAGAGACGACTCAACCAGAGATTTGATCACAGTCTGTACAACTTGAAGCCTAAGCACAGGTATTGCATCAACAGCATAGCTTAGTCAAAGACCTGGCTTTATAAAAGGTTAAATGACTGACATGCTTGCGGTATTACTAACTGGTGTGGATATAAATCTCAGGTTGTTAAGCCAACATCCCACAGTCAATGATGAGCTTCCCAACCGCATCCTATCTGGAACAGTTCAGGTGAAACCCAACATCCGCAGATTTCAGGGTTCCAGTGTGGAGTTTGATGATGGGAGTGTAGTGGAAGATGTTGACCTGGTGGTACGTTGCTTGTGTATACACACACTCACACTGACAGTCTGTCTGTTCTTCTGCAGTGTAGTTGACCTCTAGTGTGAGACTGAGATGAGCCCCCTGTCTTGCAGGTGTTTGCCACAGGTTACAGGTTTTCCTTTCCATTCCTGGCCTCACATGTGGTCTCAGTGTCTGAGAACAAAGCGTCTCTGTACAAGTATGTGTTTCCTCCTGAGTTGGACCGCCCCACTCTGGCTATCATTGGTCTAGTGCAGCCCCTGGGAGCCATTATGCCCATCTCTGAGATGCAGGCCAGATGGGCCACACGGGTCTTTAAAGGTAAAACAGGTTCTGTAAATAAAAATAAAAAAAAGCAACATTTTCATGTCACTGTTTCCTTTTCCAGAAGTATTTTGTGTTCAGGTCAAACTAGGGTTTCACAATGTCTCCTTTCAAACAGGCTGCATCAAGCTTCCATCAGTGGCTTCCATGCTAAAAGACTTCCAGTGCAAGCAGGAGACAATGGCTAAAAGGTACTGCAGTGGATTTACTCAACTTTGTGATTACTTAAATATTTTGGATCTGAAAAGTATCAAATGTTGTTATAAACAACATGTTCAGCTCGAGTCTCTTTTCCAGGTATGTAACCAGTCAGAGACACACCATCCAGGTCGACTATATCCGCTACATGGATGAGATAGCAGAGCTGGTGGGGGTTCGACCCAACATCCTGACGATGCTGCTGACTGATCCCAGACTGGGACTGAACGTGACGTTCGGCCCCTGCACGCCGTACCAGTATCGTCTCAGGGGGCCAGGAAAGTGGGCCGGAGCCCGCCAGGCCATCCTCACTCAGTGGGAGAGAGTGGCTCAACCCATGCAGACCAGGCCCTGTGATGAGCCCAAACCCAAGAGGTCGTTTGTTTGGCCTCTGATTCTGACAGCTGCTTCTGTGGGTTTGGCTGCCTACTTTAACAGGAACAACCTTCCAGCTTTAGATCCCACTGCACTGTTGGACAAGATTAAAGTGCAAATGTCTGCTCAGTGATGGGATTGACTGTAATAATACATGACTGACTTGCTGCCTATAATAATTAGTATAGATAGCATAAATTTAATTCAGTCAATAAATAAAATTGTTTCAAAAGTATAAAACCCAGTAAGGATATGTGACGTGCCCATCTTTCGGCTGCTGGGATGTCTGTGTCTCTGCATCCTGTGTTGCAGATGTCAGGAGGCGTGGTTAAAATCATCAGTCGTTGGAGCCACCTGGGCCCGGTGTTCTCCATTATAAGAGCGTGTCTTTTGTTCTGCACTGCGGGCTAGAGAGGAGGGAAACCTTGTTATTTTTTTTCCTTTCACCATACAACACTTCACTCACTATTCTGTCAAGCTTGCATACCTGCTGACATGACTGATCTACTGATTATCAAACCTCATATGACTTTTTGAATATTAAGTTGTTTCTGTTGGTTTAAAATAAAAGTAATGGTACCTTTCCTGCAGTTTGTGTCATTGTTCTGTTCTTTTTTGTTGCGGTTTTGAGCCAGCCTTGACGGATATAATATGTAACTTCTCTGCAGTAAAATGTCTAAAAATTACTAAAGCTATATTATATATTCTCTTGAATTGTGCACTTACATTATCCCAAATGTTTCCATCAATTTTCAAACCCAGAGAAATCTGTATTTTTAATCAAGGTAACGGAGTTTCATTTGGTCACATGTCAATGTGCACATGCATCAGCGTTGCGGTTGTCTGCCAGAAACTCATAAATTGAATATCTAGTGTTAAGCCACATTTTTACAATACACTTTTTAGATCTTGGTCATTGATAACTAAATATTTTAACAGGATGTAGGATTTTTATTCTGATTTTAGCAATCAAACTGTAAATTGTTGCAATGAACAATTATCATTCTCATTTTCTATTTACTGTTCTGATTCTGTGATTTAGTATATTTGCAAAATAAAATGCAAAATAACACAAGGAATCTTACATTTACGTTTATTCATTTAGCTGATGCTTTTATCCAAAGCAACTTACAATTACTCTACATGTCAGGTCACATGCCTCTGGAACAACTAGGTTAAATGTCTTGCTCAGGGACACATTGGTGGATGTGTCACAGTGGGAAATGAACCCCGGTCTCCCACACCAAGATTATGAGTCTCATCCGCTGCTCCATCGCCACCCCAGTCTTTACATTGCATCATTTTAAAGACTTAAATATGTAAGTAGCATAATTATTAGAATAAAGAAATAAATGTTGACCCAAGAAGAGCCTTCATTCTTCATCCTGACCTGACCTCCATAGAGAATCTATGAGGTTCAGGTCAAGAGGAAAATGAGATATACCAGACCAACAATACAGACGAGCTGAAGGCTGCTATCAATTCAACCTGGGCTTCCATAACACCTCAACAGTGCTCCGGGCTGATTCCATGCCACACCACCGTGATGCAGTAAAATCGCGCAAAAGGAGCCTTCTATAGAAGTTTTCAACTTTTCAGAAGGTCTAGATTTATTCATTCTATTATTCTAATATATTGAGATATGGATTTTTAACTCAAACTGTAACACCTAATCATCAAGATTAAAAAAAAAAAACAAAAAAAAAACAGACACAACAGGCCTGAAATATTTCACTTTATATGAAGTGAATCCAGAACATATAGTTTCACTTTTTGACTTTTATTATTTGTTAAACCACAAGCTGGTCAGAACCACTTCTGCCAATAGGGGGAGGCAGAGGGCCCCTTTCCCACCAGCGAGGGGTTGCCTGTTGTGCAAAGGGACACCTCTAACGTGGGTCAATTTACTAAAACCTATTTAAGATAACTCATATTAAGACTAAGACACAAAACATACAACACCAGAAATGTATAAGCTTAAAACTTATCTGCCCCGTGGGGTGGTCACTCCGTTCAGATTCAGACCCCGGCTGCGGACACTCCGCTTGGATTGGCCTGTCGGCGTGGAAGGGTGTGCGGCCTCGTGCAACTTCCGTCCGTAAAGCACAGGTACAGGCACTTACTAGATCCCGATCCCTCTCTACATAAAGGAGATGCGTGCCTCCCCTCCTAACACAGGAACAGACCCCTGCCTGCTGTCTTCACTGCCGCACCTCGCAGGTGATAACGGTCATTTATGCTGAGAAAAGAGGTGGATGCAAATCTCGGCAGGTAGCCTACAAAAATTGATCTGCCGAATTCTGCATCCACCTCTTTAGCTCTTTTTCAGACATTTTGCTGTGCTCATTGATCAAACGGCGTTAACACCACATAGGCTAGTCTATAGTTACTGAATGTCAAGGAATGGTACTTCTACTAAATGTATTGAAATATTAAAGGTAAAATATTAAACGTTCATAAAATATATACTTCGAATCATTTAACACCATTGATGGACCCTACAAAGAATATTATAGCGTTTAAAAGCAATATTTGGAGGTGCATGCAATTCTCGGCAGGCATGCAAAACTCGGCATAACACCGGCAACACTAAAAGTTGCGAACAGCTCGCGCCTGCCGCGTGCCTAACCACAGCCATGGACGCAAACAGTTCAGTCTCTCTCTCACTCCCATCGGCCCGTTCAACACACCCCTTTATCCCCGTCCCATCCTCCCCACCCCCCTAACACAGGTGAGAGTAATCAGTCATCACTGCAAGAATCCCTCAATTAAAGTGTCAACAAGGAGATGAGACTCTCCCCACGGGGCTGATAGTGAAGCTATGATGATGATGATATACCGAGCAATGATAAGATCAACTTGTGGCTGTGTGGTATATGGGTCAGCAGCCCCTTCAGTGATTAGCCAACTTGATAGAGTCCAAGCAAAAGCCCTTAGAGTGTGTAGTGGGGCGTTTCATACAACTCCAATAGCCTACCGGCACTATTAATAGAAACAGGGGAGATGCCATTAGAAATAAGAAGATGTAAACTTGGTTTGAAGTATTTAATGAAAATAAAAGGACAGAATGAAAAACTACCAACAAAAACCCTGTTGAGTCAGCATTGGGAGTTTATGGGAACAGCAAGAAGGATCAAAACAAACTTTACAGAAAAACTCAAATCTATGGCAGAGGAAATTGGTATTGTGAATTTGAATGTATGTCCACCAATAGGTTGTTCATATACCTTCATGGTTGATCCCAGATCACATTGTTGACCTATATTTTATGGAAACAAGCAAAATAAATATGTCAGAGGCTATAGTGAATGAGATAAAAGCCTGGATGTGTCAAATATGGGGAGGCCACCTACAAATCTATACTGATGGGTCAAAGGATCCAGAGAGCGGTAAAGTGGCTTTTGGTGTAAGCCTACCAGAAATAGGTTATAAAAAAGGGTGTAAGATTCCAGATTATATGTTGGTCTTCACAGCAGAGCTGGTGGCAGTTCTATGGGCATTAAGGTGGGTCGAAGATAATAAACAGGAGCATTCAGTTAAACTACCTTGATAATTTTTACAGTACAACTTAAAAACTTAAGTTCAATTGCTGCCTTAAAAATGTGAGTAAACTCAACTTTAACAAAAGCTTTATTTTAACTCATGGTGTTACCTTCCACAAGTTGTTTAATTAATGATCATTTATTGTTTCAACTTGATACTGTGAGTTAAACCAACTACCTATATTACATTGTTCATTCAAAGAAACTTGCTTTCTTTTGTCAAACAAACATACAAATCTAAGCTATTTCAACTCTGTAAGTTAAGGAAGTTGTTTAATGAATGATCATTTATTGTTTCAACTTGATACTGTGAGTTAAATCTGTATTACATTGTCTAGTCAATGAAACTTACTCTTTTTTGTCAAACAAACATGCAAGTCTATACCCTTTCAACTCACATTTTTAAGTTAAGATAATTGACTATATTCATACCAATTGCCTTTTGAAGTTAGGTTAACTTGTGTTTTTAAGGCAGCAATTGAACTTATAATTTCAAATTAAGTAGACTTGTGTTTTTAATTTCCATCCCTTATCTCAACTAATAATGGCAAGTTCACCAGTTTCTTAAGAGTACAATGAATCAACTTACAATTCATGTATTCAAGAATTTATTGAAAGTACCTCAACTCACAGCCTTCGTCTCCTTCAGATACACTTGTAATTGATGCAACAAGCCTAAAAGCCAATGAAAACATTTATCTCAGACTACACAAGTGCCAAAGTGAGACCATATTTATGATAATTTAACATGTTCTAACAGTATTTAAACATAGTCACCTATGAAGAGCGAGGTCAACCCAACCAACTCTTATACCAATCAGTTCATTTAAATTAGATGATATAAACCTTGAGACCGTTTGCCTACAACTGCATTTAACAATCAAAAAACGTAATAAAGAAAAACGTCTGTCTGAGGAGAGAACAGTTGAAACCATCAGCTGTAATCAGTAAAATGCTAGTGATTTCTACAACATGGTGACTAATGAGTAGTAATATTGAAAAAGAAATGCACAAAACTCAAATGTCCAAGTCCATTACAGTCTTGTTCCATTGAAGATAAAGGACTTTGAGGCTGGTTTGTGTTGTCTTAAGTACTCCACTTCTAACGTCACAAGACTTCGAACAGTCGAGACTATCAGCTCTCACAATCCGTCCAATAAA
>NC_060154.1:24107422-24148172 GCF_021292245.1 Micropterus dolomieu
GCCAGACAGGGCCAGCATCTACCACTCTGTCATCATCAACACCTCCAAGGAGATGATGTGTTTCAGTGATTTTCCCATTCCTGCTCACTTCCCCAACTTCATGCACAACTCCCTCATCATGGACTACTTTCGAATGTATGCCGATCACTTCCAGCTCACCAAGCACATACGCTTCAATGTAAGGATGCTGTAATAACTTCATGCCTAGAGTTACATTTATCTGCAACATTCCCACCTAAATTTCAAATGTAAAATGTTGTTTAGTTCAACACAACAGATGGTTAAATGTATAAGAAATACATCCTACTCACCTTAGCCTTTATACTGTTATCAGCAAACTGTTGCCTGTTTCTTCTTTCTGGTGGTCAGACCAAAGTCTTGCAGGTGAAGCAGAGATCCGATTTTTCTCATTCAGGCCAGTGGGACGTTGAGACGGAGAACAAGGAAGGCAAAAAGGAGAAACACATTTTTGATGCTGTGATGATCTGTATTGGACATCACTGCCACCCCAACATGCCACTTCATGACTTCCCAGGTACCGCTGACAGGCTATAAAAATCCTTTGACACAGTATGAATGAGCCTTTAATAGCATCCCTGTACCATGTGATAACATAATGCTGTATCACCAGAAAGCAGCATCACCAAGAGAGAATAATGTCAATAAAATATCCTCAAATACAGATAGAAGTCTTCTTATAGCAAAAATAGAGAGCAACTTTATCTGGCAGTCATAGGTATAGGGAAGTCTTTGCCCTTAATTTTTTGTTGTTTTTTCAGGCATTGACACTTTCAAGGGAAAGTATTTTCACAGCAGAGACTACAAGACTCCCGAGGAGTGGAGGAATAAAAAGGCTGTAGTGATTGGAATAGGAAACTCTGGAGGAGACATAGCAGTGGAACTGAGCAGAGTCACCAAGCAGGTTTGGATGAGATAGTTACTTATAGATGACATTCAGTATGTGTCTTCCATCACTTGGGTCTGTTTTTCATAGTGCTTGCTCTCATTCCTGTCAGTCAAGATAACATTTTACTCTCCAACTTCATGGCTTAGAGCTAGGGACATTCAGCATGAAGACAGCTATACAGTAGAATCCAGAAGATTAAATAACACAAGCAGTCAGACAAACTGCGTAAAATAAATCCACAGTACAGACATAAACCAAGTAATTTGAACGTTAAAATCAAAATGAACACACCCATCTTATATAATAATTCTTGTAGTGTTCTGCGTACACATACAATTACACTAAATACACTTTAAAAAAAAAAAAAAAAACTTGTGTCAGTTGCAGTTATGGCCACAGGATGAGTAGCCATAACATAAACTATAATTTCATACAACTACTGGGTGAAAGTTGCCTAGCTAGAGACAGCAGTATCAGGGGTAAAACAGATGCTAGGTCACAAGTAACAGAGCTACAGAGTTAAGTGAAATAATTGCAAAAATAAATGATTTACCTTATAAATAAAGTTTCAGATCAAATTTTTTTCCCCAAACTATTGATATTACATAAAGATTTCATAATGACTGACAACTATGTTTTCTCTTCCCAGCTGTACCTGAGCACTCGAAGAGGCGCCTGGATTCTGAACCGAGTTGGGTACCATGGGATGCCCCTTGATTTGTTTTTTAACAGGATGTTGACTTTCCTGCAGAAAATCTTTCCCTTTGGTTTTTTATGTGGTCTGGCAGAGAGACAGCTCAGCCAAAGATTTGATCACGCTCTGTACAATCTTAAACCAAAGCACAGGTACTGTATTTGCATCATTATTTATTTATTTATTTTACAATTGTATCTATTGCAGCTATATCATAGTTTGAACAAACAGCTTTTGAAGTAGAACATTTTTCAAACTGTGAAGTTGAAGAGGAGGTGCAGTGGGAGAGAGGTGAAACAAAGATACTATGTGAGGTGAAATGTTTGCCGCTTGTTCTGAAAACAATGGTAGTTATTGTAGTTTGTCTGGCTGATTTGACCCCATCAACACTAATGTTAATGACCTTATGGCATAAAAGAGAGGGCAAACTTTAGAGCCTCTCTATTTGTATGTCTGTATTATTATTATTATTATTAGCAAATTGTTCAAGACACTAGTGGTGCTTTAGACTTATTTCAGATGCTTGCCATTTTCATCAAATTGTAGCTACATTACTAACCAGCGTGGATATAAATCTCAGGTTGTTAAGCCAACATCCCACAGTCAATGATGAGCTTCCCAACCGCATCCTATCTGGAACAGTTCAGGTGAAACCCAACATCCGCAGATTTCAGGGTTCCAGTGTGGAGTTTGATGATGGGAGTGTAGTGGAAGATGTTGACCTGGTGGTACGTTGCTTGTGTATACACACTCACACTTCTTCTGCAGTGTAGTTGATCTCTAGTGTGAGACTGAGATGAGCCCCCTGTCTTGCAGGTGTTTGCCACAGGTTACAGGTTTTCCTTTCCATTCCTGGCCTCACATGTGGTCTCAGTGTCTGAGAACAAAGCGTCTCTGTACAAGTATGTGTTTCCTCCTGAGTTGGACCGCCCCACTCTGGCTATCATTGGTCTAGTGCAGCCCCTGGGAGCCATTATGCCCATCTCTGAGATGCAGGCCAGATGGGCCACACGGGTCTTTAAAGGTAAAACAGGTTCTGTAAATAAAAATTAAAAAAACAACATTTTCATGTCACTGTTTCCTTTTCCAGAAGTATTTTGTGTTCAGGGCAAACTAGGGTTTCACAATGTCTCCTTTCAAACAGGCTGCATCAAGCTTCCATCAGTGGCTTCCATGCTAAAAGACATCCAGTGCAAGCAGGAGACAATGGCTAAAAGGTACTGCAGTGGATTTACTCAACTTTGTGATTACTTAAATATTTTGGATCTGAAAAGTATCAAATGTTGTTATAAACAACATGTTCAGCTCGAGTCTCTTTTCCAGGTATGTAACCAGTCAGAGACACACCATCCAGGTCGACTATATCCGCTACATGGATGAGATAGCAGAGCTGGTGGGGGTTCGACCCAACATCCCGAGGATGCTGCTGACTGATCCCAGACTGGGACTGAACGTGATGTTCGGCCCCTGCACGCCGTACCAGTATCGTCTCAGGGGGCCAGGAAAGTGGGCCGGAGCCCGCCAGGCCATCCTCACTCAGTGGGAGAGAGTGGCTCAACCCATGCAGACCAGGCCCTGTGATGAGCCCAAACCCAAGAGGTCGTTTGTTTGGCCTCTGATTCTGACAACTGCTGCTGTGGGTTTGGCTGCCTACTTTAACAGGAACAACCTTCCAGCTTTCCTACAAGATCCCACTGCACTGTTGGACAAGATTAAACTGCAAATGTCTGCTCAGTGATGTGAAATTGATACAGCTGTGATTACTCTTTTAACACGTTTATTATACGTGTATGCGATTTTTATATTATACTATCCCAACTCCTGAAATGGACAATATATCCAGATACATTAGTCAATGATTCCCACCTCATGGTGATTTCAAAGTCCAACTGATGTTATATAAAACTTAGATTCAACTTATCACTTTGTGTGATTGCTATAGGACCCTGGTCTGGGATCTCTTAACTTGGCAAAGCCATATGCTCATACTAGCTGTTAAATAGCTACAGCTTTTATTCTGATGTTCATTCATGTACAATCCTCAAATATGTATTGTCATTGTAATTCATTTTTCCCACTGTAGGCTTTGTTTTCAGGTAGAGGATATCACAATCACTACATATCCAAATTGCCTCGGACTTGTAGTTAAAAATCTGGTGAATCTGGATTTACTAAGGTAAAATTATGAATACCGTAATTTATGGTGTAATACTTAGGTGTATGTCTAATCCTTGTATATTGTTTGTAATTTGTATTGAATATATTAGAATATATTTAATCCTGATCTTTATGCTTTATATAAGAAAGGATGACTATTGCACATACATTTTTGATACCCTATTTTTACCAAATGTTTACCCATTCCTGGCACCAGAGTATCTTATGACAGAGTCCATGATTGTGTAAATAACTGGACTGGAAGATTTTATCACCTTTCTGAATTGAAAAATACTTTGATGAATAAAAGAATGAAAATTCTCTGGCTGAAGTTGTCCTTACTTGAATATATATAATATGTATATGTTTATTACAACATTATATTTGCTCAGCTTTATTCGTGCTACTGACAGTGGCCTAAAGGCCAGGTGACAGGTGAACTGGCCCTTTATTCCTTCAGCTGCTCTCTTAACCAGTGCAATAGTGAGTTTTCTTCTTTACATCACAAGTGTTTTTGTTGATGTTTTTTGCAGGATTGCATGGAAATGTTGGACAATTGGATTTGATTTATAATGCCCACTAACTGTCAGTTTTTCTTTTCATTTAGGGTGAAACAGTTTTTTGAATTCTCAAAGTGACACACAGAGTTTGCTGTATATTCCATATTGGAAATGATCCATTGGGTAACCCAGCTGGGTTTTTCTTTGCTTTTGATTTAAATATTTGATTATGCATATTAATTTGATTTCAAGTGGTCTGCAATTGTATAAGTTGTTAATTACAGTAGTTACCCTAAATTATCTTTATTACCTGTGCAATTTGACAGAACGTTTTACAGTCAGGAATATATTTTCCATAGAATAGACTATATTTCCCAACACTTAATGTGCCTCTGAGTGCTTACTTATTCACTATATGTAAGTTAACCTGTATTTCAATTTGTTGATGTCCTTTGATATTTAATATGACATCAACAAACAAAAAACAACTATATGACCTAAACAGAAAACATGTGAATAAGTGCAACAATTTTAACATTAATTAAACTATTTTTTTACAGTATTTTAAATGTTGTATTAGCTTGACGAATGTATCTTATCAGAAAAAAGGGTTTCCAGAATCCAGTTCATCCTTCACAGAGATCATCCTTCTGCAGGATGACCCGTCGTGATTGGAGGAGGTAGTTCAGGTCTGGCCTGTATCAAGTGCTGTCTGGATGAGGGCCTGGTGCCTGTCTGCTATGAAAGCACTGATGACAGTGGTGGTTTGTGGAGGTTTAAAGAGGGTCACACTGTGTACAGGTTGGATGTTCTTTTAATTGCACAGTACGTTTTTAATACGTTAGGATAATTGTCTGTTCTTGGTCAGTGTATTATATTGCAGGAGAATCCAGAGCCAGACAGGGCCTCTACCACTCATCATCAACACCTCCAAAACTCCCTCATCATGGACTACTTTCAAATGTATGCCGATCACTTCCAGCTCACCAAGCACATACGCTTCAATAATCTACTGAGACTTACATATAAATCATAACAATTCTGAAGAACTTCTGCTCAAAACTTCCTTTGCAGTATAAGAATCTATTGCACTCACCATCACTCTCATTATAAACAGGCAAAATCAAGCTTCCTTCAGCAGCTGCCATGCTAAAAGATGTTCACTACAAGCAGGAGATAATGGCTAAACGGTAGAACTGTGGATTTTCTCAAGATCAAAGACAACATCTTCAACCCGGCTCTCTTTTTCAGGTATGTCAGTCAGAGAGACACCATCCACGTCGACTAAATCAGCTACACGGATGAGACAGCAGAGCTGGTGGGCTGATATTTTGTATGATAATTTAAACTAAAGTGATGCATTATATTTCAAAAGCTTATGTGTAAAATCTTTATCTACAAAAGATGGAGTAACTACCACTGTGCAATACTAGTGTACAAAATACAATATTTCCCTCATTTCAGTGTAATATCGGACGAAAGGGCAAAACGCCTACTACCACTAAAAGTACCTCAGATTGTACTCAAGCACAGTTCTTCAGCAAATGTTCAAACATTACTTTGCACCCTTGGCGGTTTCTATTACATTACATCATCTCCAGGCTGGACCTTGAACTAAGATAATGTATAGATCAATGATGACATCTAATGGAATCTACAGGAAACTCTTGGGCTGCAAGAGTCTGCAAGAGCCCTCGTGCACTCGATGATTTGACAATGGGACATGGGACTTAAATGTTCAAGGGCTAACCAGGAACGCACCTCAGTCTGAGAGTCCTTGAGTGTGGAGATTGGGATTCAGCCCTAAAAAGCTTCTTGAGGAGCAAGGAAAAAGGAGGGTTGCAGTTGAATAGTGTTTTCAAAGCGGAGGCCTTCAGAAGTGGGGACAGAGTCTTGTACAACCAGGCCGGGAACACGCTGACTAAAGAGGTCAAAGCTGCAAAGAGGAGCTATGCTGAAAAACTAAATAACAGCTTTGCAGCCAACGACCCTGCCTCAGTGTGGAGAAGCCTACAGACACCCACAAACTACAAGAGACCATTCCCCAACACTGCTGGCACTCAACGACTGGCAGACGAGCTAAATAGTTTCTACTGTAGGTTTGAAAAGCCCAGAGTCACACCTCTCCCCAACTTCAACAGTCACCTTCCCCCTCTGACCTCTCACCTGCACTCAAGATCTGTGAAGAGGAAGTGAGCCACCTCTTCCAGAGGCAGAAGATCAGGAAGGCTCCTGGCCCCGACAGTGTGTCTCCATCCTGCCTGAAAATCTGTGCGGATCAGCTGGCCCCCATCTTCAACAAATCACTGGAGCTGTGTGAAGTTCCCTCCTCCCCCTATGCTCCAGTCATCCCGGTCCCAAAAAAACCCTTCATCTCTGGACTAAATGACTACAGGCCCGTCGCCCTGACATCTGTAGTCATCAAGTCCTTTGAAAGACTGGTGTTGGCCCACCTGAAGGACATTACAGGCCTCCTGCTGGACCCCCTGCAGTTTGCCTACAGGGCTAACAGGTCAGTGGATGATGCTGTCAACTTGGGTCTGCATCACATCCTGCAACACCTCGACTCTCCAGGGACATATGCAAGGATCCTGTTCGTGGACTTCAGCTCGGCGTTCAGCACCAAACTCACCCAGCTCACTGTGCCAGCCTCCACCTGTCAGTGGATCACAGACTTCCTGACTGACAGGAGTCAGCAGGTGAGGCTGGGAAACATCACATCCAGCACCCGGACTATCAGCACTGGCGCCCCCCAGGGGTGTGTGCTCTCCCCACTGCTCTTCTCCCTCTACACCAACGACTGCACCTCAGGGGACCCATCTGTCAAACTCCTGAAGTTTGCTGACGACACAACGGTCATTGGCCTCATCCTGGATGGTGATGAGTCGGCGTACAGATGGGAGGTTGATCAGCTGGCTCTCTGGTGCGGCCAGAACAACCTGAAGCTTAACACGCTCACAACTGTGGACTTCAGAGGGAGCCCCCCACCACCACTCTGCCCCCCCCCCCATCACTAATCTACAGCCCTGTGTCTGCTGTGGAATCCTTCAGGTATCTGGGATCCAATATATCCCAGGACCTGAAGTGGGAGCACTGGACGCCAAAACCAACAGACACAGGAACAGTTTCTTCCCACAAGCCATCACTCTGATGAACAGCTGATTTCTGACTCACGGTGTCAGGAACAATTCCTGTGCAATAACCCAGTAACTCTAAGTTACTGGTTTCCACTTATTCACCATTCTCTATTTCAGTGCTGTTCATACTATGTCATATTGTATATACTGTATACCAATACACCTACCGCCGGTCATAAGGTAATAGGTGTTACGATGGTGTGGGGACAGAGAGGACCCAAATGCAGAGCTCAGAGGGAAGGAGGTTTATTGAAGGAAAAGGGGGTTGAGGGAGAGGAGTGGAGGGAGAGGTGGACGCCAGGGAAACACTGGCACAGGGAAACCGACAGGACTGGACCAGGGAGCCGGGGAACACTGGGGCCGTGGAAGCGGGGAGGCAAGGAAGGACTGGGAGGATGCCGTGAGGGAAGTCCGAGGAGGAGAGGACCGGAGGGTGAGCCCAGCCAACAAAACGGAGGACGAGGGTGAGTGAACCTGGGGGGAAAGCAGACAAAGAGACAGGGTTAGTGATGGCAACGCAAAGCACAGGGAAACTGAGAAAAATCTAAAACATGAGAGCCTGAACGCAGAGGTGACACTGAGTATGGAGCAACGACGATCAAGCAAGAATGGTATGGAGACCCGGGGTTGAAATACAGGCAGGGATGAGGTTGACTACAGGCAGGTGTGGCAGGCTGACGAGGTGGCTGACGAGATGCAGGTGCAGGTCGTTGGCTGGGCTCAGGAGCAGAGGGAGAGAGAGAGAGAGCACACAGGGGAGGAGACACAGGGAGGCAGGCAGGGAACAGAGAAAACCAGGGAAAAAGCAGAATAACTGATAAAAAGGAGAAAAAAACCCAGGACAGTCATTGTCAGCCGGGCTGCCACCACAACAATAGGTTTTATTTAATTTTTCCAGCATCTTTTGCTGTGTGTTCCATCACACTGTGTACATGTATGTGTACCTGTATATCATATCCACCTTCAACATGTAGATAATGACAATAATAGTTTACTCTTGCATCCTTTGCACTCTGATCACAGCACTATTTGTCAATATGTCTATATTGTTTTGTTCATAGTGTGTATGTTAGTGTTGTCTATACTGTAGTTTGTGTCTGATTTTATTATTATTTTATTATTGTGTTATACTATTTTTGTATGAATAAGCACATCGTGAGCAATGTACAATCCTGAGTCGAATTCCTCGTATGTGTACACATACCTGGCAATAAAGCTGATTCTAATTCAGATTCTGATTCTGATTTTTTGCTTAGGAAGGTTCCCAATTGAGTGAAATGACCCAAAAGTGGTTGCCATTATAAGAGCTGGTCAAAATCTCTAAATGCTAAGGAAAGGTGCTGCAGTGCTTCCTTTCTTTTAGCATAGGGTACACTGGACCATCTGCGATGGACTGGCGACCTGTCCAGGGTGTACACCGCCTTTCGCCCAATGTCAGCTGGGATAGGCTCCAGCCCCCCGCGACCCTGTACACAGGATAAGCGGTTGACGATGGATGGATGGATGGACACTGGACCATCCTTTAAGAAACTAAAGGACATAATTCTGTCCCACAATTCCTTGTGGCAACATTTAAAGCGACATCATCCACAAAAACAAATGATCAACATGACTGACATGTCCATCTTCAGAACGTTGTAGTTTCACTGCTGCAATTCCAAATTTATCGACATAGATGTTAAACACACTTTTGTGTCCCTGCCCCTCCTCATCTGTGTTTTAGAGGGACAGAGAAGTTTGTTTATAACAAGACTGAACATTCTATTACAATTATGCCTAAAGACATTATTATACTAAACTCAAATATAAAAATAAACCTTTGACTTATCTGATACTTGTAATTCGTAAATTTCACATTTATCTGACACTTTTATCCAAAGCAACTTACAATTGCTATACATGTCAGAGGTCGCACGCCTCTGGAGCAACAAGGGGTTAAGTGTCTTGCTCAGGGACACAATGGTGGATGGGTCACAGTGGGGAATTGAACCCGGTTCTCTCACACCAAATCTTCTTATCCATTGCGCCACCGCCACATAAGCCTACGTAAGGTCTTAATATTTTCCTGGTTGAATTTAATTTAGACATACTTGAAAATATGTTTTTGTGACTCAAGATTAAGGTATATTGACTTTTATTGATGTTATTGTTTATTTATTATATTTAGACAGATCATTTTCCTTTTTTTCTAATTTTTAAATCCTCATACCTCTGCATATACTTTGCACTTATATCTTAACATGTAACATGTAATAGCAACAAAACAAAATTGTGTTTTTTAAGGCACCGATCTCTACTTGGGTTAATTTAAGTTATAGCCTGCTTCCAGATAGATGGTGTTAACATTTACATGTGTGCCTAATGTCATTGCAAATCTGAGTATTAATCTGATGCCAGGTTACACAAGAGGGTGTATGGATCCACCATTGTGTACCTGAGCAAAACACTTAACCCCTCGTTGCTCCAAGGGCGTGCGACCTCTGACATATACAGCAGTTGTAAGTCGCTTTGGATAAAAGCGTCAGCTAAATGAATAAATGTAATAAATGTATGGAATTGGACATTTTTAGACTTTATTATTTTCCTATTTAATTTCATTCATAGCTGATCCACGAATCACACCGTCTCATTCATAAAATCTCTGTTGCCCTGTCGCCTCGACTCCTGTCGGGTGGAAAGGATGAGGAGGATTGACGATGGAGGCCTTCCAGTGTCTCGCTGCATCATACTGGGATCATGTGATAAGGATCTCCCTGTGGGATCTCTTTGTAGTCAAAGTCAGAAGTTGAGATTCTTTTCTTTTTGGCATGAGGTGGTAGCTCTAGTTACAGTGCGACTGCCCCTTTAATCTGAGGAATCAAGACATCAATTCAACAATATGAAGAAGGAGTTGTAGGCTTCATCTTTTTTTGTTGTTGTTGTTTTTGTTGCTAAACTTACTGAAACATAGGTTCAGCAAAGTTTCACACAATCAACAATAAATTCACCATTGACTTTGTTAGTAGGTTATCTAAAAATCTAGACAGGAGGATTTGTCATTTCATCAATTTGTGGCCAATAAGATTGTCAACCATTTATCTTATGTGTCTTTGAGGGGAAAGTCATGCGTGAATTTAAAAGTGATAGCCTATGTAAGTAGGCTACATATAGGCCTAGCGTATTAATTTAAGGCAGTTCAGTTTAGGTGGAGGTAGTCTAAGCTAATGTAGCCTATTCTTTTTTTTAAAATAATTCATTGTTTTAAATAAAAATTTACAAACATTTTGATGTTGGTGATAGATAGATAGATAGATAGACAGATAGACAGATATTAATAATGTGTAAACGTTGATATCCATAAGAACTTTTGAAAAATCAACAATAAAACTCTTAAGTGGATTAACTTTGAGCTGGACTTTAATCAGACTTCAAACTAACCGCGGCTCGTAACCACCGGTAGACCCCGGAAGAAGAATCGTCTAGCTTCACTGGTTAACATTTTGGTTGCCAGGTTTGGGGACGCCCATAATATAAATGTTACTTCTGTGGTTTCAAAGATTGGACATATATTTTGTTGAGAATACATGTTGCTAGTTCATCCGCGTTTGAATATTTATCACACCTCAGGTATAAAACTGTAACAGTCCAGTTTGTGGACTTATCAAATCAGACTGTAGTTGCCAGTCACAAAATGAGTTAAGATGATTCTTGACAGCAGCATGCACCTGACTTTACCAGGACAGCTGGTTTAATTTATGACAGACTCGTTTAAATTATTTAGGCATACTCTTAAACCAAAAAATACCATAATCACCTTTGTAATCTAGAGTAGACTTGACAAACATTACTCAAGCCGATGTCATAGTATTTTTAATAATATAATGTAGTATAATGTCAATGGATAATGTTTACAGAACTGTTATCACTTGTTGTCAAATCACAAAATGATGTGTGAATTACTATTTGTTTTAATAGCCTGTTTTTACTACTGAATATACTATTAGCCTACTACTATACTACCATTATTAGGTCTACTACGTATTATTTTTTACTCTAATCCTATGTTAAGTGTTGGCAATCAGCTTCACATTTAATAAAATGTATACATTAAAAGGAAAACCATATCTTTTGGACTTGATGGTACTAAATAAATGCTTGTTTACATAACACTACACTACAATGTTGTAAAGAAAGATTGTAAAGAAAGTTGAATCAAGGTGGCTGAACCCTTTTCTGAATGAGTGATGTTGGCAGATGTGTGACTGAGCACCTGCACGGGGGTCAGGGTTTGAGAGGGGGATATGAGGGGATAAATCTGGCAACTACAGTCTGCCATCTTTGATTGTGCGACAGGCCGCGGCGCGAGCGGGGCCTCACTCAACTAGAAAAACTGTCTGGCACGAGAGAACGGGTGGGGAAATACACGGAACCACGAGACTACTGCGTACCGGTTCCCGCAGTAACGGCCGACCAGACAGGAGCAGACTGTCGGCTTAAAAACGGCGCAGAAGACATCAAACAGTAGCCGTGCATGTGGATAGTGGTTTGTTGGCAGTCAACGAGCAAAGTAGCTAACCATCGTTAGCTGCACAGAGTTAGCAGGCTAGCCTGCTTTTGTAATCCACCGGCCAGACACATACTCGTCCACCACAAACCAGGCCGAAACCAGGTTTCAAGCCAGGCCACGCAACAGGGCAGAGAAGGAACCGGCGGTGGCAGGTGGGTCTGCATTTCATGCAAGTTAGAACATCTCCAGCTTTGCCCAGCAGCTGATTGTTGGTGTTCACACAACGCTAGCTGGTTAGCATGCTGCGGCCACTGAAAGTGGATGTGATGGCGACTAATGAGAAACGAAACTATGCCAAAGGATGCAAGCTGGCGGCCTGCTCTCTAACAGCACCATGTTTCAAAATATACAAGGAAATGTGTGTCGCCGGGTTGATTATAGTGCTAGTATTTTTGCGCTGTTAAAGTATTATTTGAGCCAGGTCTAGATGAGTTCCGGGCGAAGTGGGCCTGTACTCCCTGCCGGTATGAGCCACCCAGTCCACCAGTAACGTTGTTTGATTCATAAAGGATTGCAGACTCATCGGTGGCAGTGATTTACAGAAAAAAAAACGAGCATATACTTTTGCCTTTCATCTCATTTGAATTGGACTGAAGACGCAAGCAATGTATCATCATTTCACAGTGCTTTCCTTCTCTGCCACGATACCTTGCAGATTCAACAAATGTGGTCATAAAGGAGCACGTTCTTGTGAGTTTGGCCGGGTTGGGGGTGTGAAAGACTGCACATGATTCATAAACTATTTGCTGATGTGGAAACCACCTGGGGGGATTATAGGCAACGTAGTATTGTTTTCTATATATGCATCCATGATTAGAAGTGGGTCTGCATCTGACTAGTTTTAGGGAGGCCATTCAGACATGTATTGATTGGAGTAGCACTTATTGATTGACCATTCAGTATCATGGTCTGCTGCTGAAGATGGAAGAGATGCTAATGATTTCTGTATTGTCCTCCATCTTCACAGCTGTCTGACTTTAACATAAATGGATATCAAACGTTAAAATGTATACACCGCATTAGTTAATCCCCCAATGTGTTCACAGGTTCAAATGTTTCCTTTGTGCGTTGACTCTACGCAAATTAATGAAAACAAAGCCACTCCAGTTTCTCATGCGCTTTATGAAATTACCAACAACTCCCAAGGGAGATCATCTCGGTGGTATTGATGGCCTGCCGTTTGAGAACCACAGTAATCTTAAGTGGCGTCCTAACCTCCATCGTTTCTCTTGGTTTTTGTTCATTGTGCCAAAAACTGTAAGCAAACCCCTGGATTGACCTCAATCAAAGTGAAGATTAGTTGGTAGATGCTGAATGTGTGCTAATAAGTTCAAGTAGCACGGATGCACGCTGTATTTTCTGTTTACAGGCCAGGACACATACTCCAGTATGTTGACATGCATGTCCACAGCCCACGCCGTACACATATCTAATGATTATAAATGACAACCGTAATCTTATTGTTGTAACATTTGGCTAGTATATCTAAAGATGATTTAACATAATACACTCACCATTGTCAATGTAGTGATTTTGGACCAGTATCCTTCACTGGAGATGACATTATGCAAACAAATAGGGACAATTAAATACAAGCCTTTTTCAGCACCCGTTGTTCAGGCCATGTACCTGACTTATTCTGTGACTTCACTGTTGCATTAGTTAAACAAGAGTGGGGTGCTTGGGCACTGCACATGTAAGTCATCTGAGCTGCAAGTAGAACCTGAAAGTTGGGCTACTACACAAAAGAGAGTTGTAATGTGCTGTACGGGACTAACGTTTTGTGTTCCCTTCTTATTTAGACCTGAAAAATAACTGCTCTGACTCTTGTATTTCCCTGACAACATTGGCCTCGAGAGAGAGAGAGAGAGACATAGAGACATACTTAGTCAGCTTAATCATATCCAAACTGTAAAGCAGGAGATTTCCTTCTGCAGTAGAAGTATCATGACCTAGACAGGAAAGTAAATTTTACTGGCCATGTGGTTTGATGAATGGGAAATGCCAGCTGCATTATTCACCAGACAGCTAAAATCTGTGATGAGCATTCGAAACACGCTTGTTCTTGCTTAGGAGAAACACCAAAATGTTGGTATTTTGTGAGTATTACAAAATACACGAGAAGGGCTTATCCTGTGACTGTGTTGTAGAAGTAATCGCAGGGGTGCAGGGTCATGCTGGATGTTGGGCTCAGCTGATAGAGGCTGGGGAGCAGGGATGCAGGGATTGTATGCATGGTAACATGCATCCTACCCATTTGCCCTCTGTGGAAAGTTTAAGTGATGGAGCTGACTTAGGAAGTGAACAAGTGTACACTAACTTGACCCTGTCTGTGTAGAGGGCTCCTCCCCAGGTGACTTAGGCCCCCAGGGTCTCTCCTGTGCTCTCACTGGCACTGAACAGGTAACATAATTTGTGGTCTGTGCACAGAGGAAGTAGGACTGTTGTTGTGTGGGCTGGTTGGCTTCTAATCAGTGTTTCTTCTTGCTGTGTGTTCCCTTATTTCAATAACCTCCAATATGTCCCATATCCTTCTGATGTCAGAATTTATGTGCACACTATTTTGCATACACTACACCCAGCACCACTACCTCCTCCTCCATAAGCTGACCTTTTTCCAAGAAGAGATGCATGGCCAATTCTCAGAGGGGCTTCCCCTGATAAATGTTGTAAAGTTTCAGTTTTGACACCCCTACTCACTTGGGGACTTTGGATAACCCTCTGATTCCTATCAGTCATGTTTAATATAATCGCACTGTTCTGTAGTGTGTGGGAGTCCCAGACAACTGGCCTCAATAGCAAAGAGGGAGTCAGACTGTGCTACTACTTTGCTGGACCCGCTGCAGTGATACAATTTACAGAATACTTTAAAATAATGAAGTGCGCCAGCTGTATTTTAATTGTTTTCCCTCCCCATCTTCTGTCGAGCATCACTGCTGCACATGACAAAATTGTACTAGAAACACAGATTTATAATATAAATGTGACTGTTTCACTTGTTAATGTGTCTCAAATTGTCTGTCTGCAGATTTGTTATCAGTCTGCTCTGCCAAATTTAGAAGCTGCACTCAGCCCCGGTTTTCAATTACAGCTTCATCCAGATCATTTTTGTCTTTTTTTTTTTTTTTTTTTTTTTTTTTTTATTGTTCCGCTGAACACAGTGCACAATTTGTGACCGCACTTAGATAAATGGGGACCGGTACCGGTGCTTAGTCAGAGCACATTGTGGGTTGGTCTAAAAGGCTGAGACCAGACGGTTAAACACTAATTATGTGTCGTTACCTCTTCAAATTTAAAGATCTCTTGTTGTCTTTGCCCGGCTTTAGTGTCTGGTATTGTTTCTGGAAGAACCGTTTTCAAATAGCTCGATAGTGTATCTGCAGATACTCAGTAGTAATAAATCAAAGTGTCACCATTCCTTGGCCTTGAGTGGTCAACAACCACTGCAAGAACAAAACATAATGTAGGAGAAAATACTAAGTGTCTGTCTAGCCTTCACTGTTCCATTGCATTGTTACTGATTTGAAGAGGCGAACGTAAACTTGAGGCATTATGTACTTTTAATGGACAATGTGTCAAATATGGTAGTTTTATGATTAAAGTCAGGTAATACAAATACCTGATTTTAAGAATTTATTTTTTCATACTAGCATAAAACACTCATAATCCCTCAGAATATAATCTTAAGTATCTGTTGAACTGCACAAATCAATTTTTCTCAGAAAAGGTACCAAGTAACCGTTGCAATTATTTGTTGGGGCCATCATCACTGCATTTGCCAAATAAGAACCAGGTTGTTTTCAAACGAATGGATTTTTACTTTAAGTGGATGTTCTTTTACAAAGTGTTTCAAGGCCAAGTTGCTGATGGAGACTGAGCTCATCAGAGCTGTCGGCTCCCCCCAACACACACACACACACACACACGCTCTCTCGCTCTCTCTCGCTCTCTCGCAGACACTGTTCCACCACTGCGCCGTTAATAATAAATGACCTCTGTGTGACTTAAAGACACTGCAGCCCCAAACATGCCGCCTCTCTGTCCATGGTACTGCTCACTCTAATTCGCTTTCTAGCTTGTGTTTTTCGCTTCCCCTCCAAGGATCCTAAATCCCACTCCATTTGCCCTCTGTGCCCGCCATTGGTCAGTGTGCATTGCTGTTTTTTTTTGGCGGGGGGGGGGGTTATATCTGCTTCATACTGAATGCACAATTAAAATTGGCATTTTGTCAGTGGTAGACACTGGCCTGTCAGGATCTCAGTCCAAACCATCATTCTCGTCTTGCATCCCTTGTTCCCTAAAACACACGAAATATCATTAATTGGAACAGCTGGCTATGATGTACTCCAGTTTGCTCCAGTGTTTTTAAAAAAGCTCAACCAGGCATTTTTGACAGCTGGTTTACCTGGGGCAAACAATGGTTTGGGCTTTATATAGCTGATACTGATGCATCAAAAAATAAACGAGGAGCAGCCCAATTCTATCCTGTCTCAGTTCATTTCTGTTCATCTGCTGTATATTACCTATATGCCAATGTAGCTGGGTTTGCTATTAAAAAATGCTGTCACAATTGTGCTTGCTTCAAATGAGACGTTTTGCACAGTTGAAATTTAGGGTACTCCAGTCCCCCAGATCAGGATCACTGATGATACTGATCTGATCATTTGTTTGTTTTTGTCAATGTCACTATTCAATTTTGTACATCTCCTGAAAGTTACATTCACTAACTATGGGTGGGCCAGTGACCCAAGTTAGCTTAAAAATAATTCTTGAGATTTCCACAGTGAGGTGTTCAGATTATTATAATTTGGGGAGAAGAGAGCGCTGGTATTGGCAGATGCCCTGAGGTTAAAATTTTAAAATGGTATCTGGGGAAAAAAAGGTCAGATCAGAGGGTAACCTGGTGTTGTAGTTCTTAAGGCGTCAATCATAATCTGCAACTTCAACATCGTAGTTCACGTCTGGTGTTAGACCTTTTGTTACACGTCATTCCCCATCCATCTTTTCTGTCCCTTAATTTCCTGTTATCTCTCTACTGATGGGAGGATCAGATACCCTGTAGCACAAGATCAAATGTCTGTTATGGTCTAGTGTCCAGAGCCTATGACCTCTGCACCTATTGTGGTGGTCTCATTTTTCTCTCACCCTTGGTCTATAGGAGGCTGGTTCTGGGGGCGAGGCCAAAGGACCAGACTCAATGAGTTTCCAGCGAAATGTCCGAGAAGTCAGGGCAGAGCACCAAGGCAAAGGATGGCAAAACAAAGTATGCAACCCTTAGCCTCTTCAACACCTATAAAGGCAAATCTCTGGAAACCCAGAAAACTGCAGGTATGCCCAAACTATTATTCCCTGTTAGTCTTTAACACTATTGCATGAAATTACTAATGAATATTGAGGCAATGTAATATAATCTTTAAGGATGATCAAGTTGCTCTACCCTGACCTTCTTAATAACTCTAATCTTGCTGTGAAATGTTTATTCATCCCAGTGGCTGCCAGACATGGGCTCCAGAGTTTGGGCAAAGTTGCTGCCAGCCGGCGCATGCCCCCTCCAGCTAACCTGCCCAGCCTAAAGGCAGAGAACAAGGGAAACGACCCCAACGTCAACATTGTCCCCAAAGACGGTAGTGGCTGGGCATCTCGAAGTGAGGGAGGTGACGAGAGGTAAATTAAATAACTTATGGACATATGGGTGTGAACATAGTGCATAAACGCACTGAAACTAAGCACCACCCCTTTTTGTTATAGCTTGTCTTCAAATAAAGGTGTATCATAAACACTTTAGAAATTTCTAAGCTAAAAGAGGAAGGGTCTGCCAACCAATTTTCAAATTATGAGTCTTGTTGGTAACTTGGTCTTGTTTTATTGTGCCACAGGCAACAGGAGACGCCCCCACCCCCGACCAAACCAGCAGTGCTCCAACCAACAGAGCTTTCTGTTGGGGGCAGCCGCTCCTGGGCCAACAGCAAGCAGACACAGCCAGACGGTAAATATGCTCTACACTTGCTCCCTAAATATTACACCTACTCACAAAATGGAGATTGCATGCGTTGTAGACCTGAAGTCCCTGTTGGTGTTTATGTAGCATGTTGTAAACACAATCAAGTACATTTTCCTACTTGTGTCCAAATAAACAAAGGCACAATCATCAATTTGTTTACAGCACGCTACCCAACAGTCTGCAGGAATGCAGACCTTCTGATCTCTACTGAATGTGATGGTGGATTGGAAGGGGTGCTGTACACCAACTAAGGATTAGACCTTTCAGTGCTTCTCTATACGTCACTGTATTGTATTCAATCTTGGAATTTCTGTGCGTTCATAATCTGCTTTTATTATGCAGGAGCTCCTCGTGTGAGCAGCCACTTTCACCAGGAGTTTCCCAGCTTGCAGGCGGCTGGTGAGGTGGAGAAAGGGGACGGCCAAGAGGAGGAGCCTTATGGACCAGGCCCCAGCCTCAGACCTCAAAGTATGGCCACATATATAAACATCATTCAGTGTTTGCTGATTGCTTTCTGTTTGCCTGATGTTCAGGAGCCACAGGCTTCCTGACTGTAAGACAGGTCAAACAATAAATATCTCTCTTTCTTCTGTCGTGTTAGATGTTGGCAGTTGGCGTGAGGGTGGAGGCAGAAATTTGAACACTGCACCCAGCCCCCCTGAGATGGACAACAAGGGTCTGGAGGAGGGTAGTACAAGTCTTGGTATCTCCACACCACCAGGGGAAGCTGATGAGCCTGGACGAAACGTAACCTCTGACGGTCAGAGGGAGAAGAAGGATTGCAGGGAGAGGTTACCCCCCTCTGGGCCTCCACAGCCTAAACTTAATGGGGGGCAGCAGCCTCCTGCTGGAGTGCCAACTCACTTTGACCCTGCTTTCAGGAGCATGATGCCACCCTACGTAAGTCACAGACATTCTGGACAGACAACATTAGCATACCAACGTTACTGTATCTAGCTGTAGTGTGCATCACTTCTTGAACCCGTTTATGATTACTGTTTTTGTGTTTTAGATGTTCCATGCCTATCCTCAAATGTCTTTTGGCCCAGGGCAAGCAAACTTCAGATACCCTGTACCACAGGATGGAGCAAAGTGAGTTCACCTTTTAATGGCCAAACCCTAAATACCTGGGTGGAAGCAAATAAAAAATACATTTTCACAATTGTTTAAATTTTTCTTTGCACAAACAATACAATGTACTCTGGATTTTCCTTGATAGTTAACAACAAGTCCTCTCTTGTTATACCAGCTGACATTTATTAAAAGAAATTACCCTAAAACAACAAGCATAAGATGTCATAAGATCACAAAGAAGCACATGTTCATATCACTATAAAAGGAATCTTGACCGTTTTCAGCCCTGTGCACAAATTTGGCAAATGTCAGACGCATGGCACTGTCTACTAATCTTATAGTTTATAGAGTTTAGTAGAAAAAATTGTTAATGCACTAGATCAAGTCCCATATGAACTTTTTTCTCTGTTGGGTGTTAAGGGCTCCTCGTTCAGCACGCCCCCAGCAGGCTCCCCCTCAGGCCTGGCTCCAGGACCCAGACAGACCCTCTATCATCAGCGCAACAGAACTGAAAGAGCTGGACAACTTAGACACTGATGCTGACGAAGGCTGGGCAGGTTGGTAGCTAGACATTACCTGTGAGCATGAGTGTTAAACTAATCAGTTGGAAAAAGGTCAATCCTGTCCTCTCTGCAATCCAGGTGCGCAGATGGAGGTAGACTACACTGAGAAACTGAACTTCAGTGATGATGAGGAGAACCAAGCTGCTAAAGACAAAAGAGAAAACTGGTGAGTATTTTGAGCTTAACTTTTCAACGCTTGCGTTCTCTTGTATTTACCTTTTTAGCTTCTAGAACCACATGAGTATTTTTCTGTATTTGGACAATTTAGTCCCAAATTTGTTTAATTTACATTTATTGAGATTTGTACTTCCTACTGCAATACCATATAATGAAATGCCTTTGGCTAGACATGATGGGCTTCCTATCTCGAACTAATTTTAGTCTTTGCAAGGTGATTTTTGTTCCAACCACAATGAATGGAGAGACGTGGCTGCCTGCTAGCTAGGAATAATGCATACAACATAAATCCACATCCTTGTGGTATGGCTGATAGTAATTGGTAATACAGTATGTGATTTGTAGTAAATAGACAAAATTTTACAGAATTAAACAAACTTTTTCTGCATTTAGACCCCTAATGCAGGTTTTCCAGTGTAACTTAACAGTAAATGTAAGCAATGTAAATTCATCTGTTTTATCTGCTTCTTGTGAAAAGTGCCAAATAGTTGTTGCAGGGTAAAATGATTCAGAATGATAAGTCATCAAAGCCCATTTGTGTCCAGTGAGCGCATTTGTGATGAAGCAACTTGTGGTGATTTTTGTTTTTATTAACTTTAATGACACTGATTTCAGGGAGTGGATGGGTAAAGTGGAGCGGATAAGGTCTCGGCCATCGGACAATCAGGAAGGCTGGAAGGAGGGGTCTGAGGACCGTGGGGGCAGTAAAACCTCATGGGCCGACACTGTAGATCCCAGAGCGCCATCACCTAGCAATATGGGGCCGTACAATAAGTCAGCTGCTCCACAGGACTACCAGGTACAGCTGGATATGCATTACACAAGCCTCTCATCGTGTGTGCACTGTTTTTAACAGCAAGGTGATAAGTCTGTACCTGCACTCATTTCTCTATTCTCCAGGGCGGCAGTCGTCCTGTAGGTGTTGGAGCCACGCGTGGGAGCAAACCACAGGGTGCAGCACCACCTGGTGCTGATGAGGACCCTGAGGCCTGGCGACAGAAGCGCAAGAAGCCTGCAGAGATTTCTGAAGCTGTAGAACGAGCGAGACGGAGGAGAGAGGAAGAGGAACGGCGGATGGAAGAACAGCGGCTTGCTGCTTGTGCTGAAAAACTTAAACGTCTAAATGAAAAACACCGCCAGGCAGCTGAGGGCAAATCTGCCCCTACTCAGACGACTAATGATGAATCAGGAGCTACCCATGAGGAAGCCTCCTCATCGGCCCCTGTCCCTGTATCTAGTCCTGTACCTTCGATCCCAGTGTCACAATCACAGGCCACAGTCGTGCAGGCTCCTCTACCTGAAAGGGTGGATAGAGACAGGGAGAGGATAGAGCGAGAAGTAGAGAGTGTAGAACAAAGTGTAGAGGAGGAGGAGGAGGAGGTTCATTTGCCCCGTCAGCCCAGCCCCCCTGTCCAGAGACCTGTGACCGTAGCTCCAGAGCCTCAGAGCGAAGGAGAGAGCTCCTTGGTTGAAGTTGGCCCTCTGATGGAGGAGAACCAGGCTGAGAGGACAACAGTGCCCATACGGGACTATTTCAACATAGAGGACAACAGAGGTGAGTTAGCTCAAAGTTGCATGCAAATGATCATTGGATAGTTGAAACTGACTGCCATTCTTTCCGTCATGGGTGCCGATATTATTGGTTTTGTTTGCCCGCAGTAGATGAGCCCCACCTGTCTCTGCCTCACATGGACACCCCCAGTGGTGAGGAAGTCCCTGTGGCACCACCACAGCTGGAAGGAGAAGCAGCAGCTGCGATGCGTCCCTCTCTCACCTCAGGCTATTCCAAACAGTTTCAAAAGTCTTTGCCGCCTCGTTTCCTCAGACAGCAGGTATGGGTGTCCATATCTGGCTTCTTGTGTCATGCCTGGTGCACACTAGAGGATTTTAACAAGACACAGGACCACATACTTGCCATTTATACTAAACAATTCCAGAGTGCTGGTTCAAACATGGAGGCAGACTTGTTCCACGACTGTTTGATATGTTTTGTTCAGTAAAGCAAAAAAGAGAATGAAACTGTGGATGATCTCGTGGCTGAGAACATGGAATCAGAATTGGCTTATACATTCTATAGCGCAAGCAAATAAACAGGTTGACTGTCTGGTCAGCTCGCTCTCATTGATCTTCTGATCGGGGTGCCTCAGATCCAATCGGGGCTAGCGAATCAGACCTAAAATTATCCAGTTATCCAGAAGCAGATATGACATTGAGCTGCAAGGTCAGCTGCTTATGATGTAGTGTATGTACACATTTTTAAATTATCAAAAGAAAAATTAGCTTTGTTGATCTTTAATTTTCTTTACTATTTCTCATTGGTCTTGTAGGAGCAGATGAAGCAGCAGCAATGGCAGCAACAGCAGAGTGCTGGTGGCTCCGTGTCCCCATCAGGTGGTGGTGGAGTTCCAGCTACCCAACAGCAGCAGCAACATCGCTCCATGTATCAACCCATAGGCCCCCACCACCAGCATCTGGCGTCTATGGGGTTCGACCCCCGCTGGCTCATGATGCAGTCCTACATGGACCCACGCATGATGTCGGGACGTCCTCCCATGGACATGCCAACTAACATTCACCCTGGTAAGGAGTTTTGTGGAATAGAAATGGAGAAATTTCGTTTACAAATGTACTGACAAGCTGACATGTGCCAGACTACTTGTTCAAAAGCCGCTCTGTTTTGTCCTTTCCAGGGAGGATGCCTCCCAAGCAGATTGTGCGCAGGGAGCCTGGTGACAACTCCAGCTCCAGCTCTGACTCCTTTGACCACTTGACCCGACCAATTCGTGACCATGGTCTGCCCTCAGAGTCACGGATGGTATGGGGATCAGACCCATATCCACAATCAGAGCCGTTACCATCTGTAACTCCTCCAAAAGGACGGGATGAAAGCAAGGAGCCGAGGTAAAAATAAATAAATAAATGACAACATAAGAAAAAGCTTTTATTTTCTGCACATGACTCGGTAACAATTGTTTCTCCACAGGATGGACTCCGGTTTGGATCTGGACCGGGGTCTCCCAGCTATGTATCCCCAGGACCACAGTGCATTGGACTCGCATAAAAGTAACTTCTTCCAGGACCCTACAGAATCCTTGTCAGCATTTACCCAGGGCCCAGTGGAGGCATCAGGGCCTCTAGATAGGGTCCCCTTAGTCCCAGCTTTTGATCCTGAGGAGCCAGGCCTACCAAGCGGGGAAGAGGTAGAAGCTCTTGGTCAAGCTATGCTCCAGAGGAGTGTCTCCCAGGGCTCCAGCCACTCCCTCAAACTGGATGAGCCCAGGTTTGATGGGCTGCCCCTGGGAACAAAATCACTAGAGCTACAGGACACAGGGGAACGGGCTGATGATAAGCCCCAGAATGAACTCTATCCCCAGACTCCAGTGACCAGCAACAGGATTACACCTCCTGCTGATGGATTACACAAACAAGAGAAGCTGCCTCTGCCAGCCCCCAGCAAGCAGAAAGCTGACCTGCGCTGGGGTGGGAGATCAGGAGCTGGACGCAGAGAAGGACCCGGGGGGGAGAGACCTGTCCGCAGGTCTGGGCCAATAAAGAAGCCTGTCTTAAGGGACATGAAAGAAGAGAGGGAGCAAAGAGAAGAGAGAGAGAAGCGTCACGAGAGAGGGGAAAGAGGAGACAGGTCCAAAAAGGATCAGTCATCCAAAGCTCCTTCTGCAGCTGCTGCTGTATCTGAGGGCTCCAGACCTCAGGGTGAGGGGAAGAGAGAAGCTGCTCAGGCTGAGGAAACACCCACTAGCCATCAGAGAACCAGGGACTCCCAGCCGTCATCTGGGGTTCCCACCTCTTCCTCTCAGGAGGAGAAAGCAGACAAACCGCCCAGCAATGACAAACATCCAGAACCCAAACTGCCCTCCAGGAAAGAGTCCAATCTTCCTCCCCGTGCCTACCGACGAGAGGAGAGGGAGAGGGAACGCGAGAGGGAGAAGGAAATGGACAAGGACAGAGAGAGAGAGTGGCCTACTGATGCAAATTTCAAAGGACGTGGTCGAGGGGAATATTACTCCAGAGGACGGAGCTACCGGGGGACTTACAGTGGCCGAGGCAGGGGGGGTCGCGGTCGAAGTCGTGCGGACTACCCTTACCGAGAGCCCAGATCACGCTTCGATTTACCTTCTGCTGGAGGCGCTGCTGCCTTTCGCAACAGGGAGGAAAGCGAGACACGCAGCGAAAGCTCAGACTTTGAGGTTATACCAAAACGTAGACGCCGCCGCGGTTCAGACACAGATTCTGAGAGTGAAGGTGGGAGGGAGTCTGCCAGTGATACTGGACCTTCTGACCGTGAGCCTAGCACCAAACCTAGCCGTCCATTGAGACGAGAGCTCCCTGGAGAGGCCCGGCCTGGGCCCCACAAGCCAGGCTTTGGACCTCCTCATATAGGGGAAAAGGTTGGGTCCAGAGGGGACGATGAAAGCAGGCCCAAGCCAGGATTCCTTCCTAAAGGAGAGCCTTCTCGTCGAGGAAGAGGAGGACTATACAGTAGACGAGGTGGAGCAAGGGAACGTGGCGGCCCTCGCTCGGCCCCTCTTAGACGGCCAGCAGCTAGAGAGTCCTCTCAGTGGCCCTCGAAACCCATGGAGACATTCAGGCCTGAGGAGACAGAGTCCACACCAAGATATGACAATCCTCCTGCTGACCGACGGCCCCCTAAGTCTGATGGCAAGAAATTTTTGGACGGGGCTCCTCAGAGTAGTAGAGAGAGGCCTCGTCGATCCAGACCAGCACGACCCCCAAGGCAAGATAAACCCCCCCGCTTCAGGCGTTTGAAAGAGCGGGAGGCTGCAGTGTTAGCTAGTGGAGAGACGGCTCCAAGTCCCCCTGTCCCTCTACTCCCAGTGCCTGCTGCTGCTGTCCATAGCTCTGCTCCTGCCCCAGTCTCCCTCTCCCCAACCCTTTCCAGAGCTCCAGGGACTCCTGTAACTGTGCCTACGGACGTGGCAGCCACTATGCCTGCACCAGACTTGCCCTCTCCTATAGAAGCACCCTTGCCTGAGACCAGCAGCCCCACCGTCACTGCAGTCGGTACCAAGTCCCCTGACTTGTCCAACCAGAACTCTTCAGATCAAGCCAACGAGGAATGGGAAACTGCTTCTGAGAGCAGTGACTTCAATGAAAGGAGAGAGCGAGAAGAAAGGAAAGGGGCACAGGAGGCCGCTAATGTAGCAGCCACTGCCTCTGCCCAGGCACCTGCACCCTCTCAGGGCTCTTTGACCCCCAATAAAAGCCCTCCTGAAGGAGGGGTGACTCCAAAACGTGAAGGGGCTCCAGGAGCCAAGAGGAGTTTCTCAAGTCAGAGGCCTACAGAGAGACCGAATCGTAGAGGCAACAGTGGAGCCAAACCAGGCCGGAGTTACGCAGCGGGCAAGGGGGAGAGGAGGGGAGGGGCCAAAGCCGGCCGCAAAGGGTGAGTTTGAACAATCAGGCTTTTGTTGGTTGTTAGGCATTTACTTTGTCTGCTTATATTAACACTTGCACAATGAAGTTGCCTCAATAAACAGTGTGCTGTTTAATAACACCAGTTTTAATCAGACACAATAAACCTTTTGTGTAGTATTCCTTCTAATTAACTGTTGTACTGTAATAATAATGAATCTACATATTTCTGTAAACTGTTGGCCTGTCCATATTGGCTTAGGCTGTAAAAGGACTCTCCATTCGGGTATATTACTGTTACAGGGTAGAAGTGTGTCGTAATTGGCTATCAAAGTCTTTTGGTTGATAATGACTAAATATGGCATCATTGTGGAATTTTTAGGCTCTTATTGCACCTTGGCTGTGCTTTAATGGAGAACAGAGTGAAAACATTTTCATCTAGTGCATCAACACGCTTGCTGTCTAGTGGCTTCTTTGTCATCTTGACAGAATGGTTAAAAAAAAATAAATAAATAAATGGAGGCATAGTATAATTTTTTGCTTGAAATTTAGATTTATTTGCACAAACCATGTCATTACATAATGATTAATTTACATGTAAACGTTTTTTGTGTCTCAGAACTTACCACCACACTGTTCTCTCTAACTAAATGTTTTTTTCAATCTCCAATGTGTGTCTCTGGATTGAGCAGCCCAGCAGCCCAGCAGAACTCAGAGGGGACGGCACCAACAGCTGGAGGAGCAGCCCAGAGGTCTGCAAAAGACCAGCCTGCCCGTCGCAAAGATGAGACAAAACAGGTCCCCAGGAAGCCCAAGGAGAATGCTCTTTCTCAGTTTGATCTTAACAACTATGCCAGTAAGTAAAAACATTTATACTCTGACACTTGTCTCTTACTGATTAGCGGGGAACGAATATCTGGCTTCAGCTGCTCGTCGCCATGAAACAGAATGTAAATGTCTTCATCCCTTTTTTTCCTGTCACTGAAGGTGTTGTGATCATTGACGATCACCCAGAAGTCACCACCACAGAGGACCCACAGTCCAACGCCAATGATGACGGCTTCACAGAGGTAGTCTCCCGCAAGCAACAAAAACGTCTGCAGGACGAAGAGAAACGGAAAAAGGAAGAGCAGACAACTCAGGTAAGAGGAGGGGATAGCTTGCGTCACCAAGCGGCAATGCATTACTGTCATGATAAAGAGCCATACCTCTTTGATACAGTGTACTGATACTGCTCTTACAGAACTGGAGTAAAAAAGGCTCTAATGAGAAGAGCAGAGGAGGCGGAGGAAAGCTGCCACCAAGATTTGCCAAAAAGCAGTCATCTCAGCAGCAGCATCAACAACAGCATCAACAGCAGCAGCAGCAGCAACAAACCTCACAGGCTCAGCCTTCTGTAGCCTCCACACCCCAGGCCCAACAGCAGCCCTCCATTTCTGCTCCCCAGCATCCTCACCTTGCCCCCTCGCAGCCTGCTGCATCTCTTCAGACTCTAGAAGGAACAGTGGCTCCTCTGCCCTCCATCCCCCCTGCCACTGTGGACTTTACCTCAAAGAGCCTACCCCCCGCACCTTCGCAGGCACACAGCACCCTGGGAACAGAACTGTGGGAGAACAAGGTAGCGGGCTCCGCTGTCCTTTCTGACGTCAAGAAGCGTGAGTGGATACGTCAATTCTTGTTTCGGTGTCTTAAATTTGTCTTAACTCCTGAATCCTGTAATGCAGGAGTGAATTTATCAGCAAGCCTGTTCTCTAAAATATGTAATTTGTATATTCCAGTTGGTCCAATCAGCCCTCCCCAGCCACCTTCTGTGAGTGCCTGGAACAAACCTCTTACCTCCTTTACTGGCACCGTCTCCTCTGAGGTATGTTAAATACGCCTGTCTCATCTTTTGTTGTCGTGTTGAGTGCGTGATCTGTTTGCTAAACGATAAACATGGGAAAACGCTGTGTTTTTGTTTCAGGGTGTGAAGCCTGGCTCGGAGGGAAGTGTAGAATTGACAATAGACAGTATTCAGTTTGGAGCACCATCATCTGCAGGCAGCACTGACAGCGATGGAGTTCCAGCGTTGCTTGAAACTGGCTCTGAAAACAAACTTCCTGCTCCCAAAGAACAGAGACAGAAACAACCTCGAGCTGGCCCAATCAAAACACAGAAGGTAACTCTTCTGGGGAGGAAACTCGGTGTTTTAAGCTGTTGAACAACATTGATTCCTATTAATTCCTCTTTATGACTCAATTCCAATGTAAATGTTTTATCTTGCCTTCTCACCAGCTTCCTGAAATGGAACCAGTGGAAACCAAGGAGTACAAGCCAGGTCCCATTGGTAAAGAGCGTTCTCTTAAGAACCGCAAGGCCAAAGACGCACGTGGAGGAGAAGGCGAGTGTCTGGAGGGAGGAGTCCCTGGAGGAGGGGTCAGCAGAGCCACAGACTCCAGCCCTCCCTCCAATGACACCACAGTACCAGAGCTGGGCGGAGACATCGAGGGCATGATCACAGTCCCCTCAGCAGAGTACAACAGTAACTCTAAGGTATTTTTTAATCATACTTTTATGATAGTTTGTACATGATTCAGTTTAAAAAAGGCACAATGTTTGCATAGCTCAGAGTGGTTAGATGAAATATAGTCAAGTGTATCAAACTTATTTTACCAGGTCTTTGTCTTTACGAAGACAAAATTTTAAGACTGAATCTGTCAGTTAAGTTATACCATCATCAACTCTGTTTTAATTCTTTATTTTTCACATTAATTAATGCCGACAATTATTACGTTAACAGTTATTATTTTGAAAGTCCATTGAACAAGAACAAATGCCACAGCGAAGTGGATAGCTACACACTGCATGCTGATTAGTATTAGGGAAGATGTCGATCTTAGGAACGTCCTTATGATTGCAATGTAGTCACTTATCCCCGCGGGGTTTCTCTTTGCTCTGGTGACAGCGCTCAACTAGTAAATGGCAGGCTCTCTATCAATAGTAACCAAGGCAATAGCTTTTGTGCGCTACACAGCTGTAGCTGTTTTAACTTAAGTTAAAATTATGGGCTAATGTTGCATAACTTTACCTGATAGATCTACATCTAGTTTTGCAGGGATGCTCAAATTCCCTCCTGTTGATGTCCTACAGTAATAGATTCTGGAAACTCTCAAATAGCGAGGATCAATCTCTCTTCCAATGATTTGTGCTCTGCGTCGCATACAGAAAATTCAAGGCAATTCAACTTCAGCGGCGGGCGTGTGCGTGAGGCGACCACTACACCTCACTCTTACGGGGACACTTGCTACTGAACATAGATGTGTTTATGCTGCTCCCTGATGATAAAAGAAAAATGTTTCTGCTGATACCTGTTCAGAAAGAAAACAAGTTATATATGTTGCTCAGAAGGTGCCTGTTATGATGTGGTGATTGTGGCTCTGGAATCAAACATGTTTTAACAAGCTAGATAAAAGGTAATAAATAACCTGCCAGTGGCAAATTTTTGATTTGATTACATTAATGTTTAAGTTGATATTTATAAGAAATATTTTATTGCTACTGTGTAAAGGGAATACTGCTGGTAAACACCACCTTTTTTAAGTTGTTTGCAAACCACATGTTGTTGTGCTGTGTGTGTGTGTATAGCAGTACATTTAATTTAAAACTGTGCAATACACTACTTTAGAGTTCATTATTCAATTTTGTGTATAACTATGTGATTAATTGCAGAAAATCATGCGAATAAATGCAATTTAAAAAATGTTGTTGTTGCCCAGCACTAATATGTACTACATTTATGTCTTTCCCTTTTAGGAGTCCGTCACTGACTACACTGCCCCCTCCTCCTCACTGGCTGACAGTGTTCCTACAGGAGGGAGCAAAATGGAAGAGAGTTTGGTGGCAAATGTGAGCACACGTCTGTACACTGGCACAAATTGTTGGACAGCGGTCTTTTTAATTCAAAATCACACATCTGGGCCATTTTGTCATACAGCATTATTTAAAGACTGCTGTTGGTTTTCTTCTGTGTTCAGGTGGCTCTACCCCACTCATTGCCCCTACCTCGACGAGAGACCCTGCAGCAGAGCTCTAGCCTCAGCACCGTCTCTCCTGCCACTGTTGACTTAACACTAAAGGTACGCAGATGTTACAGCAGACTCCAGGCAAAATTTCTTTCTCAAAGAAAGACTTCTCTCTAGTTTCAATGAAACGTTACTTAAGCATCCCTTTCTTTCTGTCTCTTTCATAGATGGAATCGGCTCGTAAAGCGTGGGAGAACTCCCCGAGTCTGGAGAAGAATTCTCCAGTCACTTCCTCTTCCTCCCCCATCACCTCCTGTGCATCCTCATACTCCACCTTCTCCTCAGCCTCCATGCCACAGATCCCTGTGGCTTCTGTCACTCCCAGCACCTCACTGTCAGGTAACATAACTCCCAATTTAACTCCTTGTTTATCTCAACGTTGCTGACATTCGACCAGAGCCCGACCGATACAGATTTCAATGTTTTTCTTTGTTTCTTTTCTTTTTTAGCAACGCATAACAATTATTTGTAGATATGAGACCTCACCTAGAAAACATGTAAAATCAATTAAAAACTAAAACTTTTATTTAATACAGCAGTTTGCTGTTTTAGACAGGGGAGTTGCAGAGTGGCCTCTGGAATTTATTGGCTGTTACAGACACCAATTTATCTGCAATTAGCTCATATTGGTCGATAATATCGTCACAGTGATTTTTCAGTCAGGCTCTACATTCTACAGTACACTGACTTGCATCTCGTTTCTTTTGGGAATCTTGTGCATCAGTAGGATACAACCATCCATTAGGATATCTTGTATTCACCGTGTGTTTGTCTCCACCCTGCAGGTTCTGGTACCTATACAACATCATCCCTTAGCACAAAGACCACCACAGCCTCTGACCCCCCCAACATCTGTAAGGTGAAGCCCCAGCAACTGCAAGGAGGAAGTCTTTCCTCCTCCAACAGTGTCAGTAGTAGCAGCAGCTTCTCTCAGTTGGGCTGTGTGCCTCCCCTCCTGCCCCAGCAGCAGCAGACCCCACAGGTGTATGTCTCTCAGTCTGCAGCAGGTGAGTAACACGGCTCTGGACTGTGATGTTACACGTTGGCTGCACTGAAGTGATGTAGTTAAGCATATTCAGTCATCTATGTTATTGATAGGAAAATGAACACCAACTTCCCTGTTTTTTGTAGTCTTCATTCTTGAGTTTCATATTTTAACAACAAATCATGTCTGTTACTGTAATATATTTAATCCCTGGTGTGTTCAGGTTCTGCAGCTCAGATTCCAGCCTTCTACATGGACACTAGCCACCTCTTCAGTACCCCCCACCCTCGTTTGGCTCCTCCCTCCCTGGCACAGCAGCAAGGCTTCCAACCTGGCCTCTCGCAGGTAGGATTGTCTGTTGGTCAGTAATATGCTGAAGGAATGTTGTTGTTTTTGTTTGTTTGTTTTTTGGGGTTTTTTGTTTTGTGTCAAAGCTAAAACTACCTATTTTTTTTCTACCTTCAGCCAACAGCAGTGCAGCAGATTCCCATCCCAATCTATGCTCCACTACAAGGTCAGCCGCAACACCAACATCAGCATCAACATCAGCACCAACATCAGCATCAACACCAACATACGCACCAGGCTCAGCTAGGACTAAGCACTGGTCCTCCAGTCTCCCAGCCACAGGACCTGTTCAGCTCGTCGCTGCAGCCTTACAGGTAAAACACAACACCACAAGTAGTCTGTTCTCCGCTCCAAAACACAGCTGAAACATACCATGCTGCTGAAGTGCTAGCATCCCAGTTTTGATGTACCATTGTTCTGTCACCTGATCCAATGTCCTGATCGGTCCTCTCTCAGGTCTCAGCAGGCGTTCATGCAGAGCAGCCTGTCACAGCCCTCCATGATGCTGTCAGGACCATCCCTGCACAGCTATGCAGGTGTGCAGGCACCTGAGCTGGGCAAGCCTCAGTCTAATCTGGCTTATCAGCAGCCCTCCTCCACCCAGCACATTCCTATTCTGTTTGAGCCCCAGCTCAACCAGCCCTCCGGCATGGGAGGTTCCCAGCTCATCGACACACACCTGCTGCAGGTAACCAGTCTGCTCACAGGAACTGTTTTACTCTAGCTTACGAAATTGACTGACAGCTGTATTTTATTTAAACTTTTTGTATATAGTTAATCTGACATATTTTGTGTCTCTGGTTCAGGCTCGACAGGGGATGAATCAGCATTCAAACATGTACTCGGGGCAGGTGCAGCAACATGGCCAGAGTAGCTACTATAGCAACACTCAGTCGCCCAGTTCTGCAATGCAACAGGTAACCTACATGCAACCACAATAATAGACACATGTTTATAAACTTTTTAAATACTTCTCCTGTGTTTAATTTCCATTGGTGTGAAACAGAAAACCAGCACAATTTTCTTTAGATTTGTTAATCAATTTAATTTATCTATCCTTTCTTAGTATGTAACATTTGGTTGTTTCAATCCGTCTCCAGGTGACAGTCCCTCTGCCCAGTTCCCAGTTGTCCCTGCCTAACTTTGGCTCGGGTGGAGGCCAGCCTCTCCTGGCGCTGCCTCCCACTCCCCCCCCGGCCCCGCCCCCCCACATCAACAGACAGCCCCCGGTCTCCCAGCCATACCGAGGCATCATGGGCCCCAGCCACAACATGATGCAGCCTCCCACCAGCAAGGTTGTGTGTCTGCGTGTGCGCACATGTGACTTTCCGACACACACACAGGATTGGTTTGATTTTTAAAAGTGGAGCTGTAACAGTACTTTGTGTTGAACTTTGCAGATGGACATGGATCTGAAACTCTTTGGCAGTGGGATGGATGTAAAGCCTGGAACCCCTCCTGTCGGCGGCAGGAGCACTACGCCCACCTCCAGTCATTACAGGTACCACCCGCAAATTCACATACTGACACACAAACGGCACCTAAAAGCTGCACCAAGCATAACTTTGTTTATGCAATTAAATGTGTATATACAAACGGCACCAAGATTCAAAGTGCTTGCAAGGCAATGCTGCAAGTCATGACTTTATTTATGAAGTGCTTGCTGTCGTGTCATTTTAATGCTCTTTTTTTGATGATATTGTTTTCCTCTCCTCTGCCTGCAGGGCCAGCTCCACCTCTCCTAGTAACCAGTCCAGTAAGATAAACAGCATGCTTTACCAGAAGCAGTTCCAGCCTGGTTCTGCTGGCATGAGAATGACGCAACACTTCCCTGGCCAGTTCAACCCACAGGTAGAATAATCACAAAACCTCTATTTTGATTGTTCATATAATGCACTGGTTATTGGCATAAACGGCAACTGTCAACTCTTCATTTCAGATTCTGTCTCAGCCCAACATTGTCTCTCCTCTGGTTCGACCTCCTCACGCCAACTCGTTTGCTGGAGGTGTCCAGCGCTCCATGGGCCCTCCGATGTCACCCAATTTGGGTGGTGGTCTCATGCCCCATCCCCGACCTCAGCACCAACAGCATTCGCAGCATAGCCAGCACCCTCCCCGAGGACCTCCTGGTCCCTCCCTTGCACCCAGAGGCACACAGGCAGCTCTGAAGGCTGAACAGGACCTAAAGGTGTGGATCCATATTTTATCTGCTGATTCTGTACGTTCGTTGTATTGATGAGCCAGTCAGATGATGAGATGGTCTTTAAGTGACTAGTGGGTTGACTGACTTTAATCTTTGCATTATCACTCTGTAGGCGAAGCAGCGGGCTGAGGTGCTCCAGTCCACTCATAAGTTCTTCTCAGAGCAGCAGCAACAACAGCAGCAACTCAAGGCCCCACAAGTCAGCAAAGTGTCTCGGCTCGATCAGGCAGGAAAACCTCCACTCGACACCTCGGCCCCAAACCACCAGGCAGGAGGTGACCGCCCAGATTCTGACAAACCCCCGATCTCCACGGCCAAGCCCATACGGACTGGCCCCATTAAACCGCAGGCCATCAAACCAGAAGAGGGCAAGTAAAGAGATGCCAACCGTCTTCAAATGACGAGAAGCATGGATGGAAGAGAGAATCTAGCCCCCTTCACTCAGTCACCACCTCATATCAGCTCTGGGGGACAGTGTGGGGGAGGAGGATGAGTTGAGATTCCATCATATTTAGATGCTGATAAAATGGCTGCACAGGTTGGTCCATAGAAATCTACTGCGACGGTAGATAAGAGGCGAGTCGGAGGAAGAAAATTGATATGAGATTTGCTGCTGAGTTTGCCATTTTTATAGCTCTTGACTTCTGTTCCCTTTTATTTTTTATTTTTTTCCCAAATAGGATCACGCATATTATAGGAGAGAAACCTGTTTTGTTAACGAAAGAATGAATCGGTTTTGTTTGTGTAGTCAAAACAATCTTAAGGAGTTGTCATTTAGTGAAGCACACTTTTTGTTGCCCAATCTCCCATCATAACTAATCCGGAGACGTGTGTACACGGGATGCACCTCATTATCACACATGCTCGCTCGCTCGCTCACTCACTCACTCAACGGTTTCATCCACGGTTACCGCATGGATACGACAAATCAGAAATTCTGTTGTCATTTTCTTTTTGGGTTTCTTTTTGTTTTGTTTTTACCAGAATGGAAATGTGAAAATTGCAGCATTGAATTTAATGATTGATTGATTTATTGATTAGTCTGCCTGCGAGCCTTTGCTCTTGCCTTCTGCTCTCATCTCCCTGCCTGAGAATTACTGATGTGTTGGGGGGGTGTGTGTATGTGTGTGTGTCGGGTGTGTGTTGGTGGTGTAAACAGGGAGAGCTTGTAGCTGGACTATCCTGTATTTAGCCAAAGGTTAAAGCAACGCAGAGATGATGTCACGGCCTTTTGTGATTGCTGTTGCGGTGGCAGCAGAGTTTTCAGTGGACTTCAGGATTACACGGATGATGTATGATCACTACTTACAGCTGTTCCAGTTTAGGGGGCTACTGTCACACACCCTATCACTGCTTTCACACCCATCCTTGCTGTCACACAGACACACACCGACACACACTTCACTGTAAAGCACCCAGATCTGCTGCTATTGACTGATTTCAGTGCCCTTAGCTTGAGTATAGCAGGGTAGGGCTATTTAGAAGAATAGAAACGGTGAGGAGCTGATTGTTGAAACAGTAGAAACCTTTTTTGAGTGTGTGTGTGTGTATGTGAACCCTCACAATAGGGGGGAGAGACAAGAACATGACTGAGAATGAGGAAAAAGATTAAATGAGAAGCCTCAAGTTCTGAAGTATTTGGGCAGAAGGACACTTGTTTTTGTTGTCTTTACTGATGAGAGCAATCAGTGCTGTTTTCTGTCTCTGCCTCACCTCCGCTGGCTGTCCCACCCACAATGCTTTCATCTCTGGGTTTTGGTGACAAGGGTCCTTCAGATATGTACAGTAGTATGCACCCTGGGGTGGGGAGGGTGTCCTCCTCACCTCAACCCTAGCTGGGGTCTCCAAAGAGTCCCTGCTTTGGAGGATGGATGAGGGAGGGAGGGTAATGAATTATTTTTTTTTAATGTTTTTTTGTTTTTTTTGTTGAACTTGTACAGGGGTTTCATCGCTGTATTAAAATATGTACGGTCTTATTTACATTCTCTCAGTTTGGTTACAGAAACTAATAAAATAATATACTGTTGAGATGTTTTCCAGTGATGCCTGGTTTGTACTTGACTTCACTATTTTTCTCTTACCTTTTGCCTCACATCAGATTTAGCATGGATTACGTCTGACCACTAGGTGTCGCCACAACACTTACCAAGTTAAATGAGCATTTTAGAGTAAGGAAAATGTATTTTCTCGTAACGCAGTGCTTGGGATCTCATTCAAAAGAGGTGCCATTTTAGAGGGTTAAAGTGTAACAAATGGCATTGTCAATGGGTAATAAATTATTTGATAATACTTTATAAATCAGTTATTAGCTGTTAAGAACAGTATTTGTGTTGCCAGGTTTGGGCTGGTGTTCATCCTCCTTCAGTACAGTTTGTACAAAAAACAATAACTGATGGGTATCTCAATAACAATATAACAAATCTTAAATGTTTTAATTAAATTAAGTCACTAACAAATTTGCACTTCATTTTTCTATTATATTTTGACGAAAAGGGACTGAAAAAATTTACTTAATTTCAGTCATGTATATTTTTTTGATATCCCTGAGATCATAATTGCCTTGAATGCTCTACTTCAGATTTGTCAAATGATCCACTGTTTGGCATAAAGTGTTTTTCGTGTTCTGACCATAAAGAATAGTTTTATTGTGGTTTGTTCAACTTTCACTCAGCAGCAAAAATCAGCCTTTAAACTTGACAGAAATAATGATTATATTCATATGATGATTATTGATATCGAATTATGACCATATTGCCCAGCCCTAAATAGACATAATTTAAAGGTAGTTCTTTAATTCATCATAACCCCTCTAATGAATAGTTTGACCTCTAACTTACTTACTATTGAAATTTACACTAGCAGACTTAATGCATTAATAGGGATTTATTAATGACTTACCATTTATATGAGAGGACTCATGCCTAAGGTGTGAAAAGTGTTTACCCTATTAATAACTTAAGAGTATTCACAACTTGGTTTACGAAAAGTTATGAATGACTTGTGACTGTTTTATGAAGCATTACTTTGCTGTCCTGTGAGAACCACTTATCTCCAGAAATTCAGCCTTTTAATGAGCCAAGAAAAACAGCCCTGTTTCCATCTTTTTTGGAAAGTGTTTTAGAACCTTGTTTAGCTTAAAAAGGTCATTATGCTCATTTTCAGGTTCAAAATCTTATTTAGGGGTTGTACCAGAACAGGTTTATGTGGTTTAATTTTCAAAAAACACCATATTTTTGTCATACTGCACATTGTTGCAGCTCCTTTTCACCCTGTGTGTTGAACGCTTCATTGTAGCTATGGAGTGATGCATCTTACCTCTACAAGATCTTTGTTGGGAGTTGCACATGCGCACTTCCTAGTTAAGGACTACTATCCAATCAGAAGCAGAGAAGGACGGGTCAGTGAGAAGCAGGTAAATTCGGCTTCGGTTCAGCTTTACATGTTCCCCTTACAGCTTGGCAATATAGACTGGAGCACGAGTTTCAGAGTGGTGTTATTAATCTGTAACACATGTATCTTTCATCCATAAACTTTTAACTGAGCTCTGTTTCTACATCACAGTAACAATGTTATGTCCATTGACTGCCTGGAGGGTAGT
This sequence comes from Micropterus dolomieu, assembly GCF_021292245.1. Classification (NCBI taxonomy): domain Eukaryota; kingdom Metazoa; phylum Chordata; class Actinopteri; order Centrarchiformes; family Centrarchidae; genus Micropterus; species Micropterus dolomieu. The sequence goes on from NC_060154.1 coordinate 24,143,765, forward strand.
TAGTGTTTAAAAGGGAGAGGAGAGGTGTGTGCTCAAGCGAGAAGCTTCCGGTCAGCAATCTGATGCAAACGAGGAAGTCCCTTAAACCTGCATTCTATTGAACGGCCAGCAGGGGGCGACTCTTCTGGTTGCAAAAAAAGTCCGGTATTCTGACGATCTATGCTGCCTTGTCGAAAAATGCTACCGTAGCGCAAATCGACAGCAGAGTCTATCGAGTCGCTCTGCCCTATTGAAAAATGATATCTTATGTGTTCCCTTTTCCAATCCCATAAAGTTATAACTCACAGTATTATGACATATTCTATTATTTAATTATATTATAACATCATTTCAGGGGTAGCATATTCTGATAGACTAATATCCCCTATCAAATAATGCTCCCAACACAGGATCATTTTATATTGCACCACTACTCACTCCATGTGTACTGTAAGGAGATGGGGAGCATGTTAAAATACTATATTATGCCATCTTTATGTAAGATATCAGGGGTAGCGTATTCTGATTTTTTTTTATGTTACTGGCGATCAGACAATTTCTCGATTTCCCAACAGCAAGGTTGCACAGATTTATCGGCGTGGAAACAAACCACGCTTGTGGGTCATACGCATGCGCAGAACCCCTAAGTAGCACATCTCGATAGGTAGCATAAATCGACAGAACACCGGCTCCATTACAAATAATGGCAAATTACCCTACTTTTCAGCTGATTTATTACCTCAGTAAAAACTTTCTTGATGTTTATGGTCTCAGTCGCTAGTTTCTTGTCTTCTTCAATACAAAACGATGTTCATTTAGTAAATTATGGTGCCATTTATTTAAAGAAGTATATGATTTGTTAACCATTACTAAACAGCTTAGTGGTACCAATACTTGTCTGAAGAACATAATACCATAATAACCACATAAACTCTTGTAATTTAGGAAGAAGTTTATTTCATTACAATTTACATTACATCAGTATGTTGATGGACAAGGACATGCGATATTTAATACATGCTGAGTGAGAGAGCAATTTATTTAATAAAGATGTGGACTGGTGAAATGCTGTAGGGCGGGTAGCACCACAGGAGTGTGTGTTGTAAATTGTATGCATTAATTATCCCACTTGCTTATGAAATTCCACTGTGCTTCATCTTTCAGACCTCAAATACAAACAAAAAAATAATACATCTGAATTAAAGGCAGTACAAAAATAATTCCTCTAAAAACATATTTGTGGACCATACCACATCAAAAGCTCCTCCCACTGAAGAAAAAAAAAGCAGACCTGCAGGGGACACTGTTCCTTAAACGTCTTCGTCTTTGGAGTTTGGTTGTTAGGCTCTTCTACATGTCGATACTGATGGTGTTGGCTGTATTACTACTTCTACCACACGCATTATGCTCTAAAACTCCGAGTCTTTGAAGCAGGAACAGGTGAGCAAATGTCACTTTTCAACAGTCTCTCATGGCATCCTCAGTTGGCCTGCTGGCGACCCAGCCTGAGGTCATAGGATACCATGTAGTAGTTGTCCCAGGCAAACAGCTTCCTCTGAGCCAGGTTATAGTCGATCATGCTGTTGTAGCGGTACTTGTTCCTGAATGGGATGGCCACGGACTTCCCCTGGCTGGTTTCGGTGTCATACGTGTAGTTGATGATGGTGTCGGGTGCCGTGTAGCTGGCCACGGTGTACAGCTTGCCGCAGACAATGAAGGAGTTGGCCACAGAGTTCTTCCTGATGTTGGTCTCCCAGCTCTTCTTCACCTCCAGACTGTGTGGGTCCAGCTGTGAGATCACGATGGCTCCTTTGGCTTTGTTGGTGGAGTAGACGGCCCACAGCCCCCGCTCATCCACAGACAGGTCGATGTCCGTGTAGCCTCCCCAGGAGTAGGGGAACTGGCCGTGGAAGCCGGCATGGGAGAGGTCACGGCGGGCTGCGACACTTTCAGAGGCCAGGTCGTAGCGGATGAGGGTGCGGCTTCGACGCCTCTGATAGTACAGGGAGCCTCGGTACACAGTGGCACCAGTGCTCTCCACCGGCTCCGGCAACAACAGGACCTGTCATGGGAAAACATGAGACAATCACTACCATTTCCGGCTTATTCCCATGAACGAATATCATCCATGTGACACCTACCTTGGATGGAAAGCCTTTAGAGAGTTGTTCCATGTCCTCATACCCGAACAGCTTCCTGACGTCAGAGCCAATGGTGTCAATGCGCCAGACCATGTTGGGTCCATAAGGGGAGACAGCTTCGGGATCCTGCATCCAAACACCATATTTACCTTCTATGTTGTCGGCCTTCCTATGAGTGACCGGCTCACCAATTGAAACCAGCTCCCCACAACCTTTGAGCAGGAAAAAAACACGAGAGAGGTAAGGATAACACAAAGGGGAATGCTGGCGAGGAGCAGTGCCGGATTTGGCACCAGAACCGGAGCCGGGTGAGCAGGAAACAGAACCAAGCAGTAAACACGGCTTGACCAGGACTGAAGACAGCTTCAGAAACTGATGGAAGCCAGTTTGACGACAGGGAATACAGTACAGATGTGATTGACAGGGGAACTGAACTGGACTGACAGAGGGATTGTGCTGAGAAGCGAAGGAACTTTAAATTCAGAGATTTGTGAATGGAGTTTGGTGTGACGTTCTTTGCAATACAGCACCAAGGTGTGGCTGAGTTCAGGGTTTAGGTTATGGTTTGGGGGGGGAAAAGTTGAAAACTGCTACAAAACAAGGGTTCCACCATCTTGAAAAGCAACCATCCTCAAATCAAATCAAAAATTTTGTTTTAAATCATCCAGTGGGTTTCTGAAGACGACTTCAGGAGAAAAGGCAGAAAGTCGGCGGTACACTGTACAGTTGATCTACGTGTACGTGGCTGAGGGACGATGAGGGTAATCTGATTAGGGGTATGGTGAGGTCTTCATTTCTCATCACGGAGGCAGACAGCGGGTTTAGAGATGACATCTCTGTTAGCCTTAACTTTGTCTGAGTCACCACCATCAGAGCAGCAACTAGGTTACAACTCATTCTGGGCAGCAACTCTCCGCTGCTTATCTTATTGGGAAACCAATAAGAGGCAGGCTGTATATTTACCACTTCCTAAAATACACCCTTGCTCTCATGTCCTGGATGTAGCACCGGATTAAGGGTTAGATAGGAATATGTTTTATAAATACCATACCATAAATACCATGTAGCTTCCCTGTGGCGGGGGCCTCATCAGAGATTATATGACTTCACATGTATTTTCTTGATTCCCAAACAATCAAACCTGTGTCGCGCAAGCTGTGACATGGTTTTGGGGAAACCCATGGGGGGGGGGGGGGGGGGGGTATGTGACATCCTTGTTAGGGGTGCTTTCCCTTTACATTTACGAGACAAACATGAAACTCAGGCAGGCTCTCATATCAGCATGCCTACAGATTGGCATGACTCTGGTATTCTGACCCCAAATTCTGCAGTATTAATAGCAGTATTTGCTTTGAGGCTGTCAGCGGGGTGGGGTGGGGTGGGGTGTCATGTTTGCCCGGTCAGATGGACAGAGGGGGAGGATGAAGAAGGAGACGGGGTGAGTAAGAGAGGTATTAGCTGCCAGGGGTGGATTTTAAAGGACTCTACTGGTGTGTTTGACCACAAAGCATGTGTTCTTTACTTTTACATTCACGGTTTTTAACAAAATGAGTAATGGCCTGACAAACGTGTTGAATTACTCCATATTTCTTTGCACATTTTAGATTTTACATCCGTTTCAACTGTCTTGTCTTCTTCTTCTCTGCCTTTGTGGGCACATTGCTAGTAAAATATAGACTGCAGTCAGAAGTGTTTTAAATAAAAACTTGCCAAATTGATGTTCACTACAGTGGATTAAACAAGCCAGCTAATATATCTTCTCATCTTTCAGAAATTAATGGAAACTAATGGATGCCTGAAATGGTAGAAAACTTCAAATGTCTAAAACATGCATGGTTTGCATAAATAAGTACATGTGATTTGTAGTAAATGGTACGGGCTAGAAAGCAACTCGTATGGTCCTATAAGGGAGAAACAAAGAAAAGATTTTCAAACCGAGACCTGTGTTGTCCTCAGAGCCGTCAGGAGCAGGTACCTCTGTCACCTCTGCCTTCAGTTCCTGGAAGCTTGGAGATCTGTACTGCCACACTGAGTCTGACAGGGAGAGATGTGAGAGATGGATTTAGTTGAAGAAGAAACAGCAAGTTGGAGGTGATTCTGCACAAAAAGTGTCCCACCTCTCAAACTGCTGCTGTCTCCCTGGCTGTTGGGCCTGGTCATCAGCTGAGACATCAGACTGGAACCTAAACGCACACACACACACACACACACACACACACACACACACACAGAGTTTAGTGATTTCTGTTGTACATTTCACAATACTTAAAGAGAGTGTTTGTATACCC
>NC_060154.1:24148272-24191708 GCF_021292245.1 Micropterus dolomieu
GGGGTGTCATGTTTGCCCGGTCAGATGGACAGAGGGGGAGGATGAAGAAGGAGACGGGGTGAGTAAGAGAGGTATTAGCTGCCAGGGGTGGATTTTAAAGGACTCTACTGGTGTGTTTGACCACAAAGCATGTGTTCTTTACTTTTACATTCACGGTTTTTAACAAAATGAGTAATGGCCTGACAAACGTGTTGAATTACTCCATATTTCTTTGCACATTTTAGATTTTACATCCGTTTCAACTGTCTTGTCTTCTTCTTCTCTGCCTTTGTGGGCACATTGCTAGTAAAATATAGACTGCAGTCAGAAGTGTTTTAAATAAAAACTTGCCAAATTGATGTTCACTACAGTGGATTAAACAAGCCAGCTAATATATCTTCTCATCTTTCAGAAATTAATGGAAACTAATGGATGCCTGAAATGGTAGAAAACTTCAAATGTCTAAAACATGCATGGTTTGCATAAATAAGTACATGTGATTTGTAGTAAATGGTACGGGCTAGAAAGCAACTCGTATGGTCCTATAAGGGAGAAACAAAGAAAAGATTTTCAAACCGAGACCTGTGTTGTCCTCAGAGCCGTCAGGAGCAGGTACCTCTGTCACCTCTGCCTTCAGTTCCTGGAAGCTTGGAGATCTGTACTGCCACACTGAGTCTGACAGGGAGAGATGTGAGAGATGGATTTAGTTGAAGAAGAAACAGCAAGTTGGAGGTGATTCTGCACAAAAAGTGTCCCACCTCTCAAACTGCTGCTGTCTCCCTGGCTGTTGGGCCTGGTCATCAGCTGAGACATCAGACTGGAACCTAAACGCACACACACACACACACACACACACACACACACACACACAGAGTTTAGTGATTTCTGTTGTACATTTCACAATACTTAAAGAGAGTGTTTGTATACCCAAAGGTGGCTATGGCGCTACTGACAGCAGGGAATGTGACAGCAGGAAACAAACACCCCTGAATGAATTCCCAGCTGCTCTGGAGTCAGACAGTCGGTAGATTGGCTGCCCATAACACACATACTTGACACACTTGAGACCCCATCCTACCCGAGCACTGTCAACCTCACGTCCTTAAAACCTCACATCAGTCGTTTGACCCTTTCTTTACTGTTTCTCCTCCTCTTGTTTCTCGCCATTTACCCCCTGCTCAGTTCTTGTTTTGTCATTTGGCTCCTTTATGAACCCGTTACTGTGAAAGTAAACAATGTCTGTAAGCTGTATACGCCTCAGAGTGGATGTTTACAAAAGAAAAGAAAGAGCTTTTCAAACACGTTTTCATGAAAATTAATATAAAGTGTTTGTGTATCTGTGTTCGCGGGGGGACTATTTGTATGTTTTTAAGCACGTGCCGGCTGTGCTCCTGCACGTGCAGTGTCCTGTGATTTCAGGCGGGTAAGGAGCCCTAATGAGGCAGAGAACATTAAACGTTAACATCTGGAAGATGATGTTGATTCTCGGCGCTGATGAAGAGGAGCACAACATTGGTAACGGGGCACATGACGAACAGCAGTGTTTTGAGGGTACCAAGGGGTTTGTTATCAGGCTGATCCCACAGGACACAGCCATTCATCATCATCACAGGTAAACAGCCACATTCTCCTGCTGTCTTTCCCTGGTGTGTGTGGGTGTTTGCCATATGTACCTTCATATCCTGCCTCTTTGTCTGGGATGTCACTGAGCAGAATAACATAAACTTCACAGACCAAACGTGTCCTAATTTTAAGTCTTATGAGACAGCGGGCAAATCAACCCCTGCTTTGTTGTCAGGAAACATTTTGCATCTGGACATTTATATTTTTTATATTTTCATAATTCAGGAAATTGTGATGATGATGATGTCATTTCAGTTTGACTTAAAATTGGCCACAGTCTAGTCGTGTAGTCCCTCTACCTACTGCAGGGTAAGTACAATGATTGAGACCTCTTAGGAGTTCATTGAACTTTATTTATAACTGCATTTCCTGCGGGCTGCTGGCTCAGGAAATTGAAAGAAAACGACTGAAAGACATGGTGAAACTGACTGTGTTTTGGCAGTGGACTTGGCTGGTGACTCCCTTTAACCTGAACATAAACTTAGTTTAGACACACTGGTGTTTCCACAAGTGGAAGTGTATGTAAATGTGGGAGGCGGCTGATCTGCCATTGCATTCCTCGCACTGAGCAAATTTTCACTTTTAAATGTGATTCAAAAAGAATTTTCTTTTGTGTGTACTGTTGAATGTTGAATGTCCACACATTTGAATTTTATGTTTGCTCGGCTTTGAGCACGAGCCAGGTCTCCAATTAAAAGGAATGTTGCCACTTTTAGCAAACAGGCTTGCTGGCTTGTGTTGTCACTGCCAGTGCAAATTTTCTGTGAAGGTCTATTTTTAAAGTCATAAAATATCATTATAGAATATCAGCTCATATATTTTAAGCGGCAAATGTTACTGAAGGTCATAACCACTGCTTGAATTGTAAATGCTAAAATGATCCTGTCAAAGTTACAAACTTTCCAGAATGCTTTTTACTTTTATCTCCTCTCTCCTCTGAGTCAACATGTGTTCCTCTCGCTATGATCTATTCTACATCTGCCGCTTACCCCGAGAGGCCCTCTCTGCGTATCTCAGCCCGCAGGTGTTAACTTGAGGAGCTAAGCAGATAACCTGGAGTATGCAGGAGATAGAGGAAATAAGCTATCCTGATGCAGAGGGAGTAGGGATGTCTGGAGGACGGGAGATGGTAAGGAAGGATTTACTGCTGCTGGCAATCTCAGCTTTACAGGTAATACACTCTGAGAGCCAAGAGGGCAACACAGCGATGGCTTAACTGAGAAAAGAAAGGGGGATGGTGTGTGAAAATACAAGCACGGAGCCTAATTAGATGGATGTTTGGCCACTGCAAACACACAGAATACCAGAGCTTAACCTCACTGGCACCTAACGTAACTCCAAAGCTCTATGCGGCCCTCTAACCCCTGGAAGGATAGTGTTCTTGGCCCCTCTCTGCGGCCCCTTCCATCCCCACCAGCCCTGACCCACCAGGCGTCATCAAAAGCCCAGAGAGGATACCTTGGCATGGAATCACCACTTCCAGAGTGTGCATCACATTTCAGCCACCCCCCCATCCCCCAACCAGGCTATTAACGCGCTGCTCGTCATGCAGAGGGAAACACCAGTCATAAAGAAAGCAGGATCTGCTCATAAATAGTGAGCCGACCCTCTCTGGCCTGCCACCATCACCCCTAAATGCAGGCAGGAAGCTGGAAGCAGCAACCTGAGCTGAGAGGCAAACAAAACATTAACCATACAAATATACACACGAGCAATCAAACAGGTACATGCATCATTAGAGGGTGTGCGCACATTATTCTGCCGTTCTCTTTAAGGGGATTTGTGCAGGCAGATAAGGAACCTGAGCATCCTCTCCTCTGTTGCTGCAAGCACTGTGCACACACACACACACACACACACACACACACACACACGGTATCCCTGTGCCACTGCAATGCACTCTATATGCTCATGGTATTCCACATGTAGATGACATTTATGTGTCATTATTTCTCTGCTCCACTTAACCAATTATCCCTCAGAGAGAGATGCCAAACACATATTTCAACAGAAAGACAACCTCTCTGCAGGTAATTAGGTAATCTAGTCATCTTAATTGCAAGATGGATAGGGGACATTTTATGTAAAATAACTTGTGCACACTGCACAATTATCTAACAGCAGGGAATTCATAACAATAAAATATAGTTTTCTGTTCATTAAGCTTTGCACCTTTTGGAAAAAGCTCTTAAAGTGTGTGGTGGTTTGAGTGTATCTCTTACCCACTGCAGGTCTCGTCAGGCCACTGTTCCGCAGAGGCTGGCTTGGTGGCACCGCAGGGGTCTGCGGGGGACATGGTCTGTTTCTCAGCCTCTCCGTCTCCCTTCTCATCTCCTCCATCCTGCGCTGAAGCACCTCCAACTCCCCCTCCAGGCGCTCCTTCTCCCCCTGTAGCAGGTTCCTCTCCCCCATGGCCCGGTTCAGCGCCTCCTGAAGCTCAGGCTGAACTCTGGTTCCAGCCCCTAGGGGACCCCCGGTGTCCCCCCCAGACAGCTGGGACACCAGCACCTCCAGCAGGCTGAGTCTAGCCTTCAGGCCCTCCACCTCGGGGCCTCCGGTCTGCGGGCAGCTGGCCTCGACCGGGCTGGGTACAGTGAAGGTGTACTGGCATCGTCCACTTCGGTCGTTTCCCCTCCACAGAGCAGCTCGGTCCTGTGCGTCACCTCGCAGCAGAAGACCACACATGCACATCGAGAGAAGGAGGAACATGCTGGAGATGGCCCTTCCACACAGACAGATCAGAGGTTTACTTTATTAATTCTCTCTCTGAAGAATTACTTTCTTTCTTCTGTCAAGTCTTCTTTTAGTCTTCAGCTCTCCGCTGGAATTCTGCTTTAATCATTTACCAATTCCCACTGACAACTTAGTTTCTTATTTTGTCTCACTCTTTTCTCAGGTATCTCTTCTTCGTCTCTCCTCCCCTCTCTTGTTCTTCTCTCCTCAGTGGACAGGTCGGTAACACTGAGCACACCCCAACAGCTCACAGATATTTATACAATCTGGAGGGGAAGGAAGGAGGGAATGAGAGGAGAGGTGAAAGGGAGGGAGGGGAGAAAGGGACAAGAAAGGGGTGGGGGGTGCAGAGGCATAAAAGGGGAGGGAAAAGAGAGAAGAAGAAAAGTAATGGGACAAAAACATCCCTTTTTCACACAAGGTTTGAGTGTCTGTCTTTCTGCAAAAGCTGTTTTTTGGATTTTAGGCGTGACCAACGTGACCGCTCTCTGTCTTTTAAATTTGTGTAATTCAGCCCCACTAATGTCACTTATTCATGTCCCATCTGTAAAAACGTCTCCCCTAATACGTGTGTGATGCAGTCCCACATGTCAAAGGGGATTTGGCTGAGATTTGGCCCCATGCATGGCAGGGAGAGCTGGGCCTCGTTGAGATACGATTACCTCCTGAGGAGCCGGTGTCCCATTTCATATTGGTAGGGGGCCAGAACGTGACGCAAGCAGACGATAAAGATTGTCATTACAAAGGGTCAAGGTTACAAGTCATTCGGCAGATACCCGACGCTGACCCCGACCCCGACATAGACTGGGTCCCTTCAGCTGAGCTCGGGTTTGTTGTGGACAGTATGTGTGCATTTTCAAGACAACACTCACTCACTGCAGTTTTTTTTCAATGTTTACTTAATACAACATGAGTGAGCTGCCGGGGGCCATTTCTTCCCTGAGTTCACTTCCTGTCACTTGCAGCCTGGGTGATTTTGTTGCAGCCTGCCTCTTGTCCCTCCTCTCTAGTCTTTTTGCTTTAATGCAATATCACAGACACGTCAGGACGCTGCCTGCGAGGCTCTCTTCTACAATCATGTGGTACGGAGGATGATCTATTTATTTTCAGATAGGCAGGATAAAAGATTTGAAAGTGAGACACTTGCTCAGATGAGGCATGTGTGCAGACACACGCCTTCCAATCTTAACCCCAGCTCTACAAGTCAGCTCACCCTCATTCTTACCATGCCTCTTCATTTGGGTCCCTAAAACCTTCCCTTGCTCCCCTCCTTCACTTCCTTTCCTCATGTAACCTTACTTCTGTTTATGTCCAGAATGCTTCACTCCGGGGAGGCCAGAAAGCGAAGGGTGCACAGAGGGGAAGGGGGCACACTCTTAAAAACACACACCTCCTCCTGCAGGTTGATGCGAGGCTCACCTGCTTCTGTCAGTGCTTGTTTGCAGACAGCTGGGGGCCCCTGACACAGTTGTCTTGATTGATGAAGCAAGCCTCTGATTTGGTTGGACAGATGGATGAATGGATGAATAAAGTACAGAATGTGTTTGATGTTGCAAAACACTGAACTGCATGTATTCACGGCTTGGGCCCATCCTCTTCCAGGAAATATCTTAATAATGAGAAGCTGAAGAGAGGGTAGAAGGTGGGACACATGAAATAAAGGACTGAATGAATCACCGAAGGAGGAAAAGCTGGGAGTAAAACCACATGTAAACAGAAATGGAGAGAATGAGCAAAGAAAGAAGCTCCTGGGAAAGTAGGAGAGAGCGATAAATACGAGGGGAGTGTGTTTAAACATTTGAACAATGTTTTATTCACAAGATTCCCAAATGATTATCAAAAGTAGATGATTTCTTTTTCTGGAGATTTATTCTCTCCCTCCTCTAGATACGTCTCTGCCTGTACAGAGGCAGAGTTTCCTCCTGACAGGGTGTGTGCGCGTGTGACTGACTAATGCTGGTTGGCACATTGTCCACTGCGTGAGTTTAGTTCACTTTTACAGAACTCATATAACTGCAGTTATGCCCGGAATCTTGAGTCATCCAGCATTAGCCCTTAACAGAGGACCAAAACATCCTCTGCTGCCAGTGTTTCTCCGCAGGCAGAGAGGACAGAAAACACTCCTTGTGTGCACAAATATAATAGTATAACATAATAATTTTTTTCCTGTACTTGGAATTCATGACCAGAGGTAAAATCAAACATCTAGGCACCCAGTTTGCAGTTAAAGCAACACATCTGTGAGATCTGAGAAGAGCAGCAACATTTTACAGCCACTTGTCCAACCAGGACTTTACTACGTTTGATTTCACTGACTTGAGGAACGGTCCAGTGGTACGCAGGCTAATCAACATATAAACAACTGTATGAGATGAAAGGACCTCTCCTCTTTCTCTTCAAAGCTGAAACAAAGGCGCACCCGCAACATATGAGAGCTGGACGACCATCTGCCATTGATCAATGAAGTAAAAGGCCCCTGTGGGCCAATTTTATTGCTATCAGTGTGTTTGTGTCTGCTGTCCTCAGAGGACGAGAGCAGCGGGTCTATAGGAACAAAAACGCTTCACGGTCTCCAGACTATCCAACTTAAGTGCCATCTTGGGACTCCACGCTGCCAGTAAAACCACAGACCAATAAAAAAAAGTCAGGTAATGAGAGGACATAAAAGAAAACCCAGGACCCTGTTGGCTCTTGAGAGAGCGAGGATTTTGTAAGTGGTCAAGAGTGGCATGACGATTAAGTTTTTCCCCTCTTCACCTCCAGTCATCTTTCCTTTTTTCCCCCTCATTTCCTCCTCACAGGGAGATTGGCAGCCAGTTCAAACCAGATTAAACCAGACCAGTGCCCTTGAAAATCACTTTATTTCAGAGCAAAAAAAAAAAGAATATCAGTCTTCCAATGCAATGCCAGAGTATTGTACATCATTACAGAATCAATATTTACAGCTAAAATAAATTACATTAAAAATAATAAATGTTTGAATGTATTATACAGTTAATTAATACAGACACAATGACACCTAAGTTTGTTTCACAGCTCAACGTTTAACTTGCATCACTTAAATGACCCATCCTTAAACCTAATGTAACAGTACAGAGAGACAAAACGGTCTCTTCAGTGGCGAGGGGAATACCAGCCTTCATACAAGCTTCACATTAAGCAGCCAGCAGAAATAAGAACTTAAGAATGGTGAAAAAAGACAGAGGCAGTATGAAAACCAAACAGAATTGCATCTGCAGGGTGACAGTTTAAAAAAAAAAGGATTGGTGACCGTGACCAAACCGGCCCAGAGCTGAGCACAACCCAGGAGGAAGGTGAGAGGTTGAGAGTGCAGAGCGGCGAGGAGACATTCATAACCCGGATGTTTGGTTTGCTGTACAGTATAACAAGCTATCAAGAGGCAGACAGAAATGCAATGCGGGCATTTATGGAGAACAACAACGCAAAGAAAGCAGGATGTTGTCTGAACAGATGGCATTCCTTTCTAGTCCCTTTTCCAATCATCTGTAGTGATGAGGGACCATACCTGACACATGAAATCACTTTTCTGTCCGAAAGCCTTTCTGATGATTAAAAGAAGCGACCTTTGACTACACTATGATACCTTGCCTTGTGTTGAACAGTGAAATGTGTTTGCAAAATGTTCCCTATGAACGTCCTCATTCTCGGACAGTGAGAAGACGGCACAAAAGGAATCATGGGTGGACATCTGAGTTTCGCTAAATTCGCTAAATGTTAGAGCCCCTTTATACGAGGCTACTGCAGCAGATTCAGACCAGCTAGTTGGCATGGATTCCCAGCCTTTTCCAGTATCTATCTATATGATATAATACGCAGGACCTGGAGTTTCCCTGTGGTCAAGGCAAAGACAGGGCTCTACACATGTTAAGTATCATGGAACGGCGCACTCCTTCACAATGACTAGAGGGCTGAGAGTCAGCATTTTTCTCACAAACTGCATTAAAATATCTCCCCAATTCTCCCATGTTCCCTTTTCTGTGGCTTAGTTGTAAACCAGGGATCAAACCAAGCCTTAGTACTGATCTCACTGCACATTTATTTAGAAATACCGATGATAAGATCTGTACTAAGGGCAAGTTGAGGTCAGATCCTTGAGGGTGCACAGGCTGATGCTGAGGAGAGTGGGGGAGGCTGGCTGGCGCCCCCTAGCGGGTGTGTGGAACTGTGTGGAGAGGAGAGGGGACACTAACGATATCGCAGGATCACTGGAACTGAAAAAGAGAACGAATATTTAATGAGTAAGTTCTGCACATTATGTAAATTTAAACTGTGCTTGTGTGTGTGTGTGTGTGTGTGTGTGTGTGTGTCTGGTCTAACACTCACCTATGATAATGAGAAGGAGAGCAACGACTACCAAGGCAATAATCATCTTCATCTGTGGAATAAAAACAACACACGTTGAACACCTTCTCATCATACTGGATACCTCTCACTACAACGTTAGATGTAAACACACAAAGAGACACGGTGAAGGTGTCACACACACACACAGAGAAGACAGACAGTCAGCCCACCTTCATGTCTCTCCACCACATCCTCCTGTGCAGCTGTTTGGCTCGGCTACTGAAGGCAGACGCGTTGTCCGATAGGCTCTCTGGAGTATCACATGACCGCAGCACGGACGAGGACACGTGAGGAGGAAAGATCAATTGGAGAAGAGGGGGGGGGGGGGGGGGGGGGCGGGGGGACATCTGTTAATCACTAAGTAAACAATAAGCTGGCTATTGTTTGGATTTTGATGATGGATAAGGTGACTCAGTTATAAGGTGCTACAGTTTTGCAAGCCTTAGCTCTGCTGGTGAAATCACTCTTAAACATGTCGACTACTGCCATGAAATGTTGAACAACAACGGGATTTATACACGACGGAGCAGAAACACGTTTCCTGAAACATCCCTTCTGTCCTTGTCGTGATCTCCCTCTCCAAAATGCTCGCCCACACACCACTCCCCGTCTCTCTGTTTCTTGGATACCATTGTCAACTCAGTGTTTACGCATCTTAACAGGATGGTTACAGCTCCCTAGCGTGCGGCGCTGTACTTCTCCGAGCCCCTGTCCCTCTTTAACAGCCTTTGTGTCTGTCATGTGTCTGCGGTTTCCACGTCCATGTGCCTGTTAACGGCCTGTTGGGACTACAAAGAGGAGCGCTCAGACGGGGCTCCTGACAAGAATGCTTGTTAATCTTAAGGAATGTAACAACAGGCTACCTGCACATGGGTCAGAGGACAAACTGCCAATGTGTGTCAATCACAGGATTTTATATTGCTCGCATAAAGACAACACGCCCTGTGTATAGACACGCAGTCAGTCACACACATTGTCCACAGACCCACAAATGCAGCACAAAAGCTCACATGTACACAAAGACACGTGCAAACACAAATGTGTTCCAGATGTGCGTCATTGTCTTGGTTGGTTGGTCAACATGACAGAGACAGCATTTATACAACATCTGTGTGGATGTCATGATGAGGCCTAATAGACTGGCAAGAGATACGAGCACGTCATCCATAGAGGAGGAGGAGGAGGAGGAGAAAGAGCTGTGCGTGTCTTGTTGAAAGCCTTGCACGTGCGTGTGAAGTTGTGTAACAGAGCGAGCTGAACACGTTTCACACACCTGCTTGGCTTACACAGAGTAACAGAAAAAAAGAACGGGGCTGTGTGAATGACACCTGGTAAAAACACTAATCCTGGACATATCATTAACATTATTAAAGTGTACCGAGTGTATTTAAGGTCAAGTATCTACTCTATTTTTAGAATCAAAAATCATTTGGTGGTTCCAGCTTCACAAATGTCAGGATTTGATGATTTCCTTTGTTATGTATGTTAAACTATACTGAATATTTTGGGTTTTTGGACTGTTGGTCAGACAAAACAAGACATTTGAAGATGGACTTCCAACAGCAGTTTTAACTATTTTCGTCACCCCAGTTGCAAACTACTTTTTACTTGATATATTTAACAGACACATCCACTCAGTCAGTACACAAATATTTCATGCAGAGAGTGATTCTCTTGAATTTGGAAATTCTTATTAGCAGAATATTTATAAGCTAACAATATCCTACATTTGCCTCATACGCGGACAGGTCTGAGATCACACCACAGAGTCATACCAAACCCTTCACTGCTTGATTTAAACATACATTCAGGATCATTGGGCCTATTGCACATTTTCCTATTAACATAAGCAAATGCCAAAACAATCCTACAGACAGTGCGGACAGCAATCTTCAGAGCCATGATTGAGAAAGCATTCCTTGTGGAGTTTGAGACAACTTCATTTTACACTATAAATCAACAAAACACATACACTGCACAAGGTGTCCCACTGTGACTCACCCGACTTGTCCTGCAGGTCGTCGAGACGCTCGCCCCTCTCTATCACCTTGGAGATGTTCTCCTGCATCACATCGATCACCTCGTCGACCTGCGACTGCACCCTACGGACACAAGTGGGTGTGAGGCACAGAATCAGAAATAATAGACATGAATCAGAAATGAAAACAGGTAGGGTTTGTCCAGGATTGATCTTTTGGTGGCAACCCACCACAGCACACTGCACCTGTTTTCCCAACAATATCTTCTTATCTATATCTAGCCTTGTCCAGTTGGCGGGCAATAAAAAGCCCGTCAAAAGGTTCTAAGCCTTACTGTGACCTGTCAGCACCTGCTCAGTACGTGCAGAATTATGCTCAAATCCTAGTCCAGATTACTCATCAGTCACTCTTATTTTATTGTATTTCTTAGCAATACCTCGTGGGGGGATGTGGGGTCAGAGGGAGGGAGGACATTGGCAAATAAATAAAAAAAGGTGGAGAGGCTCATAAGTGAGATACAAGACAAAGGAATTTGCTTTCTCTGATCATATTTTCCAGCACCATTACACTGATTGTCTCAGACAAGAGACTGCAGGAAATCATCAGGCTTGGATTTTAGCTTGATTGAAGGCAATTGTATTAAACATGCAAAGCCCATAGCCAGAGTGAATCACACCATCAGGAAACTGAGGGACATAACAAAGCACGAGCTGCAGCAGCACACACGCCAACACGGTTCAGGCAGACACAGAGGTAAAGGCACACAACATTCCTGGAATCTGTAACGATGGCATCTGGTTTCATGTGTGAATCTGGTACAACGACGAGCTGTCAAGTATGAACTGAGCGTGGAGAAACAAGCCTGGGTGCCAGACTGCCTCAACAATGACCTCCTCTGCGCTCTGGTTCTCTCTGGAAGTTAGTGTGGAAACAGACTGGGACGTTATGGAAAAGTTACGCAACAACCTGCACATGGCGGCCTCTCTTACACAATCCACTAACAAACCTGCAGCTTCTGGTAAACATGACGACTAACAGTTGCATAACACCCTTGCCAAAACTCAAGAGTGCTGGCAATACCACTCTGACCTCTGGCTTTTAGTTGTAATGAGGAATGTGTTGGTACTTACTGCTTCATTTTATCATTCTGAGGTCCAAATCTGGGTCCTGTGGGCCCCCTCCTGGAAAACAGATGTTAATCAGGCCAAACTTACCAATTTAATCTATAAATTTCCATATTTAACAAATGATTTCGCTGTTGACTTTGTGTACTCTGCATTAACAATCCATATTAGTGTTCTTGCTCTCATCACTCTGCTGTGTAAATTGTATTTTAAATATATTTGATTTATTATTGATCCAACAAGCTCAACGCCTGTATAGAATATATCCTCGCATAAACTCACAGAAAGAAGTCTTCCTCCTCATCAGAGTCCTCCTCCAGTAGATTCCTCTGAAAAAGAGGAAAAGGTCAGATAAAAGTACGCTCTGGATAATGAATAACTACTGTCTCCTAATCAGAGATTATCATACCATTTCCACTGTTTTTAGGGCAAGTCTGGTCTTGATACAGCTTTGGGTTTTGGTAGTGATGGTATCACCCTGCCAACTACACTGTGTCATTGGTTACTTGGTTGTGGACAAAGCCTAACAAGTTTAAAGGGCCAGAATTTAGTATTTTAGCACTTCAAATGCTTTCAAATTTGAGTCGGGAACAAGCTCCAGTACCAGCATCTTGTCAGATGAAAGGCCCAAACAGTACATTCTTGGCACTCACAGCTAGTGTTGCTGATCCAGAGATACGAAACTCCTCCAGAGGCCAGACAGCTGTTGTACTGATCAATAGATGCTTTTTCAGTCCGTCTTCAGAAGGCAGATTCGGCCAAATACACTGCTATTATAGTGCACTTACATTATGATGTCTTGCTAACAGTAAAACGCTGTTGCTGCTCTGCTGTTCTGCTTGCCAAACCTCAATAAAAACTCTTCCCTCTTGTGCTCTCTAAAACACCTCAACATCAAACTCTGACAAGGACAATCAGTTGGCTGGGATGCCGTAGTGGACCTGAACAGATTCAGATTAAAGACTAAAGTGACGTTTCTGGGATCTCAAAGTAGATTATCTCACACTTCCATGATCACAACCATGCAAGCTTCATTAAATTCATACAGGAGGAGAACTGGACCAGGAGGAGACAGTAAGGGCAGATTCACACCTAAAGGTCCAGTTCCTGAATCAAACCAATTTAAGGATGATACCTTCTTTAAATTTTCCAACTGGTCTGGTTTGCTATCATAAAGGCAAACCACAAAGGGTCCAAAAATTGTTAACAAAAGCCATGTGGTGGTAATGGCGTTCACTTATTGGTCATTCAGTCAGTGGGTAAAAAAAACAAACCCCTCCAAATACTTATATAGTGCTTTAATGTACTGTTGGCGCAGTTTTTTAAATTTTCACATGACACGGCTCATCAGTTCGCTGGAATTCATTCTTCATTTTATTGCTGAGTATTTTCAATATCTCAGAGATCTTCTGCACTTTCTCTAGTAACTGAGAAAAGTTCTCTTCCGCTCAAATATTAAGGAGGCAGCTCACTTTGTTGTGAGTCCAGGTTTGTCCCCCGCTAGTCGACAATTTGGTAGCTAAGTCACCAAAACAGGAAAACAAAATGTTTTTAAACATTTGAACGGCACATAAAATAGCACGCTTCCTGTTATTGGTTTAAACGGTGTTGAACCACTCCAGAGTTCACCCCAGAGCGATTGTTTGGTCCGGATCAGAGTTCAATCTGGTCCGGTGTTCACACCTGCCCAAACGAACCGCACTATGAGGGTAAACACTCCAGGCTTCGATGCAACCTGACTAAACAAGGCCACCCTCAGAGTCTGCTTCTCATTGGATGGCAGAGTGAGACAGGAGGACTATATTCACTGCCACTGGGAAAGACAGGTCATCATCATATATGGAAGATTGTCTAAAGATGGCCGGAGAGATTGCATACATACAGTATGTTTTTCCGTGAGTTTAGGAGCAGCACTAATTACTTTTGAATTCCAGTATGCAGACGTAGCTTCGGTTAAATGTCCATTTTTTTTCCAGGCATGGTAATCACCTTCTAACAATCAACCTGTCACGACAGAGGGCCTGTGAAGGGAAAGCCGGGGAGTCCTGTAATGTTGACAGCTGTCAGCCAATTTTGTGCCAATGTAGACATTTTAACATTTTATTTTTTATTGTAAATACACTGTAATCTGCAAAAAAAATAGCCTGGGGGAATGGTGGCCACGTGATCATAAATAACTTTATATGTCGAGGCACTAATACTCTCCTTGTGTATATCTTTCTCTCTTTCCACTGTCTGGTATGGGAGACGTAGGGGATACCTGGTAGCTATTATCAGAGGACAGGAGGTAGGGCAGTAAAGGGAATGGAGGGATTTTGTTATGCAAGTCTCGCTGTGAGCTTAACTTTGATCCCAATTCAACACAATAACAAACAGGATTGCGCAGAGGAAACAGAGGACTGAATAAAGTGAAGAATCAGAGGTAGGACAGGGAAGGTGGAGGTGGGTGGGAGGGGATGGACACTTTGATGAGAACCAGACATTTGGCCACAGGAGTTTCTTCCCTTAACTCCTTCAAAACACTCTTTCTTGCATTCCTTCACTTTTTCTTCAGTGTTTCCTTTTAATGGACATCTTACAGTAAAATTGGCATTTTATATCAACATCTGTTTTTTACTATACTTTACTATAACTATACTTTTTACTATAACATGCCTAGCTGACAGCTTTCAACCATATCCCGAATATAGCGCGCTGAATCTATATCTAAATCACCAGGAGCTCCCCCTTTTTTTTAGTATTATTAATAGTATTATTATTTGATGACAGTGATAAGCAAAAACCCAAACACCCCCAAATCCCTCCGTCTGTGTCTCACCCGCTCGCTGCGAATGGATCCCGTGACCTCGTCGTCATTGAGGTGTCGTTTAAACTTGGGGGGCATATTGTCTTCAGGCTGCTCCTCCCGATCTGGCTCCCTCTGTAGGACAGGAGGAGAAGAGGATCCGTCAGTTAGGATCTGCGGCACTGTCGGAGAGCTCTTTGAAAACAAGGGACAGTCCTCAACACACTTCCACCAAGCCCCAAAAGTTCCAGATGCTCATAAATGTTACACATGGCGGTCTGCTAAATGAAAGTGCTCTGACATTTGTAGGTGGAAGTGAGTGATTTGACTTGTAGGCATAGCAGCAACAGCCAGGTCCTGCCTTGGAGCAGAACATGGAGAGAGTGGAACCCTAAATTTAAACTGGCTCAGTAACGATTGCATTAATGAGACTGGTTATGGTCAAGCAATCTGAGGAGTCTTCTAGTGCCAAAACTTCCTGTTAAACAGCCTGACTGTATTAGTCACAGAGCTGACTTGGCTTATTTCCTCTGCAATCTAATATTTATTTCTGGAAAATGTTAAGAAAGTGGTTCTTCCATTATATAGGCTGTCGGTGACATAGTGTTTTATGCCTTGTCAGTAAACAAATTAATAAGAAATATTAATATATCTTATTAAGGTGTCTTAATTCCCAATATTTCTGGGAGCAGGCATTGAGTCTCACTAGCTGTGAAAGGAAATGTCATCATAGCGCTGTGTGCCTTTGGGTGTAGAACTCTTCTATGTCAGATGTGGAAAACATGCTGTTCCTCCAATTATACTTCCTCGAGTCTGTATTTGTGTGTTACGTGTTCCAAACACTACAAGTAATAGTGCGGCAAAACACAGCGGTGCCTCAATAAAGAGCCTTTGTGCTAAAAAAGAACTAAACAACATGTGATCCTCAGGCACTATACTGTAACCACCGAGGGGAAAACACATTAGTCTCACTCATACACATACAACCTATACCATTGAATCCAGTTCAGTCTGACACTCTGGCTTTCTCAGCAGCGTCCTTTTCTGGCACTGTGGTTGGAAAAAGGCCTTTCAGTGGCCAGGAGAGGAGAAGAACTTTTCCAGTAAACAGAGGAGAAGTGAAGCAGTGGACGGTGCTCTGTCTGAAGCAGCGACAGCGTGAAGAGACACAGAAAGAGAAAGAGGAGAAGCCAAATCTAACATGTCAGGGTCGCAGAAGGAAGACTTAAAGGGTAACTTCATTTTTTTCCCCATGTTTTTGTATCTATGTGACTAATTAGGACAACGTTTATTGAAACAGGTCAGGTATTGAGTGAGCGTGCTGCAGTCAGCAGCTGCGAGGCAGGGCTGCGACGTAATTCTTTCGGGCAAGTGCGTCCTATCAAAGTGTGTCTACTTAAGTGGTTGTTTTTGCCACTGACAGGCTCAGATTGTTATTATAAGTGTCTGACAACATTGTGGAAAGGAGAGAGACCTTTCTTTAAAAAGTAACATCCTTTCCCACCAGAAACAGTCGCTTTATCGCCATTGTCAAAGCCACCAGACTCCCTTGACAAAAATAATAATTTTACCTCTCTGGTCTCCCGCTGACTTGACTGGTTAGTTTGCGGTACTGGATGACTTTGGAGTTTTAACCCTTTAAAACACAGAATCATACAGTAACACAAACAAACTCACTGACTGAGGCAATGGTAAACCAGCAACTCCCGTGTTCTGTGAGGTAAAATTAGGGTTAGGGTTAAACAAAAATGATCTTACTCTTTAAATAAAGGACTGTCTCTGTAGGGATCCTTTCCACAATAATGTCAGGCACAGGCAATGCTGTCCCAATTAGTTACATAGACACAAAAGCATGGGAAAATAAGGTCCAGGTTGAAAAATACCTAAGTTACCCTTTAAGAAAACTACTCTATTTCAAAAGAAGACTTTTAAGGGTGCACACCATAACAAATCTGTATTGGATTCATATCAAAGTTGTTATTTACAAATTATAAATACAAATTACAGACAGTGTAATGTCCGGTTTGGACAAAAGACCTGAGGAAATTGCATCATTATAACCACAAGAGACGACTGCAGATTATTAATGATCACAATCAATTTCTGGATTGCAACTTAAAGAATGCCAACACTAGAATAATCAATTTATAATAAGGCATTAAAACAAGATGCTGCGTTCATGGAATCAAGTACTGTACTGTTATTTACAACTATTGTAATGGCTTTAAGGTCAGAATAAGTAGTACGGACAATAAAACGACAATAAATCTCTGAAGCACAGCTGTTATCAGGAATAGTAAAAATCCCAGCCGCTGACAATTTTAGCTGTTTAATCTGTTGATTAGCCTAATGTTACATTTACGCTAGTACGTCAGACTGTCGTAGTCTACCTTATTACACCACAGTAATTTAAGTGAAAAGTGACGAATGTAAACGCCAGCATAGCTAGCTACTAACTAACGTTAATTTAGCTAGTTCAGGCAGGCGGCTTCATTGACAAATGTAGCTAACGTTACCCAGCTAAGCTAAGGATGCTAACGTGGCTAGCTACCTGCTTTTTCCCCTCAAGACTCGATGGCCGATGTTGGCGAACACAAACACAGACAGAGACTCGGGTATTAATCCAGGGGTTCCAGGTGGCTTTACGGTGTTGTCACTTTCATTTCAAATGCTGTCCAGACGATGAGACAGGATTATCATTATGGGTGCTAGCGATCGGCCCGTCTTTTCTCCGTCTGAATCAGCTGACCAGGAAATGAACACAAACAGCTGGAGGAGGAGGAGGAGGAGGAGGAGGAGGAGGAGGAGGAGGGGCCGCTGCAGATGTTTGACAGCGTGGGGAAATATTCGACTCAAGTGTAATTATTAATCTTAATGAAGCAAATCTTCCAATTCATCATAGAAATATACACATCTCTGGCATTACTCTAAGTGAAAGCATACATATAAATTGAAGTGAACCATATTTCTAGATTTTACAAATTATCATCAGCTGATACAATTAAATTAAGTTTTAAGTTATAAACTAAAATACTAAACAGTATATGAAGTAAATTAAAATTTGCTTCACCTTTGCCAATTACATGAGTACGTATTATAATATATACCAATACTGTTCATTTTTCTGTAAGTACTTTTACTTTTAGTAGCTGGTAGTATAATACTTCTGTAATTTTACTTTAGGACTTCTGGACTTGTGCTGTATTTTTACGCTGTCGTACGTGGTTTTACTTTAGTTTTACTCAAATATCGGTTGAGTACTTCATCCACCACTGACTGTTATAGGCGCACATGTCTGCCTCACCTGTAGATGGCAGCAGTGCAGCTGACATGTGCCTAACGTGACGAGAAGAAGATGAACTTCAGCCGGAAAAGAGTGAGAGCGTAGTTGGTAAGCTGTTTGTTTATCAAGCTGCTTTTACAGATACTGTAATATTATTACGTTTTCCTGAATCACTACTGTAGTTTTTTAAAGCAGAATGAGTTTCTGTAGCTGCAGGTATTTAAAACCAGGCTCTGTGTTTGTTGCTGTTTCTCCAGAGCTGCTCACAGTCCTCACAGAGACATGCAGAGTGCTGGAGGCAGCGCGGATCAGCCTCATCCTCTGTTTGGAGGAGCGCTGTCAGCTGTCATCCCCCACAGCGCCACAGACACCAGCGAGCTGAGGGAGATCCCGGACAACCAGGAGGTGTTTGCCCATGCACACACCGACCAGAGCCTGATCGTGGAGTTGGTGGAGTATCAGGGTCAGGTGGCAGACCAAGACGCCGCCAGGTATCACTTTGAAGACATCGCAGGCAGTAACAAAGCTCTAGAGCCAGGTGCTTTTGAAGTGGCCAGCGTTGTGCCCCTGCCCAAATCTGAGCTGTCCCTGTCAGAGTGCAGCTCTGCCTGGATGCTGACTGGGACACAGTGTGTATCCAAATTCAACGAAGAAGCGAGGAATACAGTGACCCTTCACCTGGGTCTGTTCCGGCTGCCACAGTTCTCCACAGATGTCCTGATAAGCTTCAATGATCCGCAGAACATCAGCCCTGACAGCAGCAGTGCTGCTTCAGTGGGGACACACAGAGGGCCATGGACGGTGAAGGACTTCCAGCGCTTGTTGCAGACCCTGACTCTGCACAACCCGGGGCTGTTTGGCTAGAACAACTGCGTGGGACCTCACCTGATTACAGATTTAGTCCCAGGCACATTAAAACATGTTAAGCCTGTGTTTGGTGGGGGACACCATGAGAAGCTATCCCGCACCATGCTTTGGGCCCACAAGTTTTAGAAGCAATTCCCTTGAGCAGTGGTCCAATCCCTGCTATGCGACATAGGAATACATGTTCTGTTCTGCCTTTGATTTTGTTCTGAAACCTATCTCATGATATAAAGATAGTTTTGTCATAATAAATGTTTTGGAAGAATTTGGTCTATTTTATTATTTTTGGATCACCTGATTTAGATTTATTTGTAGGTTAAAGATGAGATCTACAGTAACTCACAGATCAGATTAATATAAACACATTGATGTTATTTTTAAGCCATTTCTGATTTATGGGAAGTTATAAAAATGTCATAGTTTCGGCTCCTCTGTTTCCCACCAAATTCTCCTTTGCCCATCCTCGTCAGTTCTCCTACTCGCTCAAAGCTCCTTCCTCACTTATGCCTCTCTTCCTTTATTTCACTCCAAAATACTGCCACCATCATTAAGTGTGTTTTTATGTTTACACATGTAGATACAAACAGGGAACAGAGAGTAGACCCTTTCCAGTATCTGTAACGTGCAAACCTACCTTTCCAGGCCACTAAATATTCACTTAATAACACATGTGCTCCACTGCTCTAATCTCTATATTTTTCACAGTATGGCAGCATTGAAAACACAAAAGTAATGGCAACGGTCAAAGTAGAAGTCAGGAGGTTAAAGGTGAGATTCCAAACACAAACTCCATCTGGAAAGGTTAAAATGCAGCTAATATTCAGAGAGCCCTCAGTGTCATCAGTGGTACTTGAGGTTGGTCATAAACTGTGAAAATTGAGAGGACGAGTTCCAGCAGGAATATGTATTAGGACAACTCTTTCCATCATTCACTGCAGTGGCCTCATCGTGGAATTATCCATTAGTGTGAACCTTGAAAAACCTTGGAAAGACTTCATTCAAGGGTGAGTTTGGTGAAACAAAATTTATGTTGTTGCTTTGAAAGTGAAACCAGCCCTTTTAGATTTGTAAGTTTTAGGTAATATAGTATGTAATAGAAGCACATTTTTCCTCATTTACATGTGCTGTTTTTTGAAGAATACTGGTTGCTGTTAAATAAAACTCATCACAGCGAGGGAATTCAGGTAAGTCTTACATAACACGGGAACAAAGGAAGTACAGTCAGTCTCCCCAAAGCCACATCAAACCCTTCTCATCCTCCGGTGCAATCATGCCAGATTAAGATCTCATAAAGCCGGGCACCCTTTCCTCTCAGTGATCCCAGCGTAGCACATTCCTTCATTAACCACAGTAACACAACAGAAAGCATCCTTCTAACTACCTTGGATAAACTTGCCGTTATTGGTCCTCATTGCAATAAAGTCTGAAAACATCCTGTCTTTCAGACCTGATTTTGGATCATGACTTAAAGGTCAGGAGACACTTTTGAGACATTACAGACTTAAAGCTTTTTCCAGGTCCTGAAAACAACCTATTACAGAATGGCTACAGGGTTACTATAGTGCAGAGGTCTAAAATCGTTTGGCTCGTGATACTTGTAATATGCAGTGTGGTTAACAAAAGAATAATTCTCTCTTTCTAGGTTGTTTCATTTTCTGTAGAGGCAGCTGTAAAAATTGTCATTTTAAGAAGACATTATATTTTTCCTATTCCATTAATTATTTTATGGCCCTCCAACATTTTACACAAACATCTTGGATGCCCACATATACAGGCCAAGGGGGAATTACTTAGAAGAAAGCAGCTAACTTAGGCAACTATTTGCCTGAGGTTTGCTGGGTCCAAAACCCAAAACTGTAATAGATGGACTCCAAACATTAATTATGTAATTGCATGGTACCAGTGACAGACCTCTTGTGAGATGGAAAAAATCCTAAATAAAGTCTTCTTGTGTATGGTTCAAGATTGATAGAATTTATTCTCATTCTGTCCTCTGCAAAACGCTTCAGTGCCACAGTGAACACAATAAGAACAGATACCATAAAAAAAAACAAGTACATCATTTAAATTCTCAGAAATACATACTGTAACTGGCAGTAGCTTGGAGGTCCCCCTGAATGCTACAGCACTGACAGTGTGTTGAGTTTGAGCCACAGAGGAAAAAGGAGGGGCACACAGCAGTGTCTTTGACCTCTAGTGAACTGAAGTCTGGCACACATCTTCCACGTTCTGTTAAAAAAAACTTGGCTGACAAGTGAACTGAAGTCTCTCTGATGAAGACAAATGCAGCTTTCCTGTTCCTTCTCACAACAACTTGCTACTTCCTGGCAAGTCCCCAAACAAAACTATAGGGCTAAGCAAACAATGTGATCCAGTCATTTCACAACCTACAGCACCTTCTTTTACTGGCCAAGTATTGTTTCCAACAACCAGGTGCAAAGGTTTTCTTGTACATGATTGGAAAAGCTCCATATAATATAAATAACTGAGGAAAATAGTAATTTTAAGAAAAAGTGTTGTTAAATCTGTGTTGAATTAGTTGTTTCTGCTGTCTTCATCGTCTCACTCAGAGGATGAGTTGGTTAATGTGTGACATTTTCGGTACATCTGGGAGGCATCAGTCACAGGTGTATGCATAGTTCCTGCTCCACTTCCAGCTCCAGGGTAATTTATTACCCAAACTCCTGTATTATCCCCCTCTCCACCTCATCCTCCTCTTCCTTCTTCAGAGACCACCTCCTCCCACCCCCCCCCTTCTCTGGACTCCAGCCTGAACATCCTCTCCTTCGCCTCGCCAACTCCAGTCTCGGCCACAGAGCGGTCTGCTGCTCTCATCAGGATCCTGGAGCTCCTCTTTAAGTAATTTATGCTCTTCTCCAAGACTATCTTTCTCAGACCTTGGAAGCAAAAACTCAAAAGGTTGTCTTTTAGTATCCACTGTGGAACAATGAAATGAAAAGAAGGCTTGCAACAATTTCCGCTATCTTTCCATATTAGTTACTGAAACTCCCCATCTAACCACTGACGCATAGAAATCTTCACAAAGAAAAATGAACAAACATTTATTCAAAATAAGGTAAAACCAATATAATTCTGCACATTTTCCATTGCAGAAATACACATTGTGATCATCTGTTATCTGCAAAACTTTTCTGACACAACAATAAAACAATGTGCAATAAGGAGCAAAATGTATCAAACCTCAAGTCATCAGATTTCATAATGCAGAGGTATCTTCTGATGACTTGAGGTTTGATACATTTTGCTCCAGATTTAGAACCTGACTCTTTAATCCTACTGCTTCTTCTTCTTGCTCTGTGGGGAGGTATTGTTGGTTTGAGAGAAGTGCTCAGACATGGCAGCAAGCGCCCGGTAGCGATGAGAGATAGAATTCTTCACTTGTTTGGGCAGTTCAGCATAGCTGCAGATGAGAAGGAAGTAGGTAACAGTCAGTCTGGATATGTTGCTACACACAGCAAAAGGTGAAAGAGATCATCATAAGCAGGCATTTCTTAATCTCATTTCTGTTATCCTCTGGCTCTCCCTTGTGGTATGAACAAGAAATTTCAAGCAGTCCTTGCTTACGTTTTGTCATATCCGTCTGGTTGGAAACATGGATCCCAACCAAAGTCTCGAGGTCCCCTGGGTTCCACAATGTGTCCCTAAAAATATCAAGATATTAGAGTGAAGAGAAGATAAAACCACACACACACACACACACACACACACACACACACACACACACACACAGTTATAAGAGACATTCTGACCTCTGTTTTCCCTCTGAAGAGCTGGACTGGTTCAT
The DNA here is from genome assembly GCF_021292245.1 of Micropterus dolomieu. Lineage (NCBI taxonomy): Eukaryota > Metazoa > Chordata > Actinopteri > Centrarchiformes > Centrarchidae > Micropterus > Micropterus dolomieu. The sequence goes on from NC_060154.1 coordinate 24,170,813, forward strand.
CTTTCCCAGCAGAGAAAGCAAAAGTACAGAGAGCCCACGCTGATTTATCTTCAAACCCAGCTAGGAGTTTGTACAAGCCTACAACAAACATTTAACAAGGTAAGAGATGCTCATACAGCTCACTGACACTTTTTCAATCCAGCTCTAAATATCTCAGCAGTGTTTCATCTGCTACCATACTTACCTTCTGGCTTGAGTTTGTCCAGAAACCATTTTCTACAGAAAGTAGAAAAGTTTAGTTGTAATTATTCCTGTTCATTACTGCTATTACTGATAAAATGGGATGTGAAAGTTGTATTACTAACATGTAAGGACCAGGCAGGCCTCCCAAAGCCTTGAAACACAGACAGGTGTCCTCCACTATGACGGGCCCATCAATCTGAAGGTGAAAAACAAACAACAATACATCAGTTTCAATCATTCAACAGACATGTCTCAGCTGAACGTGCCTGACTCCACCTGCAGGTGGATCACTGACTTCCTCACGGACAGGAAGCAGCACGTGAAGCTGGGAAAACATGTCTCTGACTCCAGGACCATCAGCACCGGTTCCCCTCAAGGCTGCGTTCTTTCCCCCCTTCTCTTCTCCCTGTACACCAACAGCTGCACCTCCAGTCACCAGTCTGTCAAGCTCCTGAAGTTTGCGGACGACACCACCCTCATTGGGCTCATCTCAGGTGGGGACGAGTCTGCCTACAGGTGGGAGATCGACCATCTGTTGACCTGGTTCGGCCAGAGAAGTCTGGAGCTCAACGCTCTGAAGACAGTGGAGATGGTCGTGGACTTCAGAAAGAGCCCAGCCCCACCCTCCCCCATCATCCTGTGTGACTTCTCGGTCACCACTGTGGACTCCTTCCGCTTCCTGGGCAACATCATCTCCCAGGACTTCAAGTGGGAGCTCAACATCACCTCCCTCACCAAGAAGGCCCAGCAGAGGATGTACTTCCTGTGGCAGCTGAAGATGTTCAGCCTGCCAAAGACAATGACGATGCACTTCTACACCGCCATCATTGAGTCCATCCTCACCTCCTCCATCACCATCTGGTACGCTGCTGCCACTGCCAGGAACAAGGGCAGGCTGCAGCACATCATTCGCTCTGCAGAGAAGGTGATTGGCTGCAATCTTCCGTCTCTTCAGGACCTGCACTCCTTGAGGACTCTGAGGCGAGCAGGAAAGATTACAGCTGACTCCTCCCACCCCGAACACAAACTGTTTCAGACTCTCCCCTCTGGCAGGAGGCTGCGGTCCATCAGGACCAAAACCTCTCGCCACAAAAATAGTTTCTTCCCATCTGCAACTAGCCTCATTAACAAGGCCCGGGTCCCCCACTGACACTCCCCCCTTGCAAACGATTCAAATGTCACCTGCACATGTAAATACCGTTCCATCTTGTGTCAGGCTCAGACCTGGCACGTCGCACATATTTGTTGTTGATTGTTGATCTTTGTTGTTGTATATTTTTATGTTGTCAGTTTATATATTTATATGCACACAATATTCCCGTCCGTTACGTTACTTCTGCACGGCACAGACCCAGAATAATGCACATGTATATATCTGCAACATTGTTCTTCAATTCCATATTTATATATTTCCACATTTATTTATGTTTACTGTATGTTTGTCTATGTGTAGCACCTTATCACCACAGCAAATTCCTCATATGTGTGAAACACTACTTGGCAATAAAGCTCTGATGTACATACTGAACTTCTACTTGCATGACAGTATAGTTATGTACCTGCCGTGCAGCCTCCTTACACTTCTGTATGGAAATCTCATCTGGCTCTCCTTGGTATTCAGGCACTGTAAAGAAATAAAGAAATACTCAGATGAGCAATAATTACATGAAACCATTTGTTCTAATGGTAGTAACTTTTTTTTATACTCACGGTCAATCTTTTTCGACACTAGCTTGTATGGAAACTTGTCTCCCAGGATCTGAACGACCTGATGGATGTGATCAAAAAGAGAGTAAAGAATTAAATCTAGCAGGACTGGATTAAATTACAGCTCCCGCTCACTGCCTATATTTAGAAAGTACAGCTTGGAACAGAATAAGTGTACAAGTATCCTGTCTGAAACGGTTCAGACAAGACAGCAACACCGTAAGCATAGCCTCGGTCTCAGGCATGAAATGTTTGACTCTTACCTCTTCGAGTTTTTTTGCGTTTCCAGTGACGAAGACCACAGACCTTCCAGCAGGGACAGCCATGATGAATGACACCCGGAGAACTAACAATATCGGAACGAACACTTCCGGCTCAGCAACGGCCAATAAAATCAGCAGGGGTAGCCTCAGCGAATCACCGGGCAGTTTGTAGCTCCGCCCTCATGTAAACTCTCTAATCAGCGAGCGGTCCTGCTTACAATGTCGTCCGGCTTGAAAGATCTGAGGTGCCATGTGGAGAAGTGTCTGTCAACAGACTCTGTCACGGTAAACTGAAGCGTTTCGGGGCCTTGTAACCACTGCAGCCGACGATGAGTCTTTTGCCCCGCACTGCCGAGGAGTTCAGCTCCGCAGAGTACTGGGAGAGGTTTTTTAAGAAGCGCGGAGAAAAGGCTTTTGAGTGGTATGGAGACTACACCAAACTCTGCGGCGTGCTGCATAAATACATCAAAGTCCAAGACAAGGTGAGATGACTTGATGAACAGTGTCACTACTGACGTTATGCATTTCATTACAGCATAAACAATATGTGTTGGTATTTGTCACGTCCTGTTAAAATATATATATATATATGTGTGTGTGTGTGTGTATGTGTATATATATCAGTGTATCAAGCACTTGAAAACTAATGTCACATCTGATTCCTTGTCCACTTAGTGTCGTTTTTATAATAATACACTTCCTTTCTGAAGAACTAGAATTAGCAGTACCACAGTCAATGTCAGAATACTCCATTACAAGAAAAAGTCCTGCATTCAAGATCTTAATTAAATAAAAGTACAGTGTATCAGCATACAAAAGTAGGCATTGTGGAAAAACAAATTGCCCCTGTAAGTGTTTATATTGTTATTGTTTATATTATTGGGTAGCTAATACTTAATTAACATGTATGTAGCATTTTACTATTTTAGATGTTCAAGGTGAAGCCATTTTTTTCTACTTCGTGAACTGTTGGGGAGTTAAATCTAGAAAAATACAGCATATTTTAGAAGTACATCGTGTGTTTTGTATATTACATTTTAGCTGCAATGTAACCAGCAACTATAGCTGTAAATAACATGGAGTGAAAAGTCCAATATTCTCCAATCATATATACCAGACTAGAAGTATAATGTAGCATAAAGTGGAAATACTCGCATAAAGTACATCTAAACTGTATTAACAGTACTTAAGTAAAGCTGCCTACTTACAGACTTACTACGCTTACCACTGCCAGTGATAATAACATATAAATTAACAGTGTTTTGTATTACTTTCCTTCAGGTGTTGGTGGTCGGTTGTGGTAACTCTGAGCTGAGTGAACAGCTGTATGATGTTGGTTACAAACATCTAACTAATATTGACATCAGTGAGACAGTTGTGACCCATATGAACCAGCGAAACGCTGAGCGCCGGCCGGGGCTGACCTTCCAGCAGGTGGATGCTACACAAACCCCGTATGAGGATGCCAGCTACCAGGCTGCTCTGGACAAGGGCACGCTGGATGCCATGGCATCAGAAGAAGAAGGAGCACTGGCCAGGAACATGCTCACTGAGGTGAGAAACCAATGATTCAGGGTATAGACCATATGCTTTTTCCTCAATTGGTGGACTCATCAACATATGTCTCTGCATTCTCGTCACAGCAGTTCTCTTGTGTCTACAGGTGGGCCGTGTGCTAAGTGTCGGCGGCCGGTATGTCTGTGTGACGTTGGCTCAGGAGAGCGTGATTAAGTTGGCTGTAGAGCAGTTTGTTCAGCTGGGGTGGGCGGTGAGGCTCCACTGTCTGCAGGAGGAAAGTGGGAACGAAGAGGACTCCTTTGCTCTTCCTGTCTTTGTTCTGGTTTGCACCAAGTTTCGTCAGCCTATGCCCACGCCTATTCTGGAGATGTGTCTTGGGGAAGATGGAGCCCCTGCTCGTCTCACACAGGTAGCAGAGTTGCTGTCGGCAGTGAGGGAGCGTCAGGCATACTCTGTCTTGAAAAAGAGGCTCCGTACAGGCACAGGCGCCAGCTCGAACGTCTCACTCACTCTCTGCCACTCCAAGACGGGCCTTCCCAGATACACTCTCACAATACAAGATTGTCCCCCGGGTGCCAAGGTGCCAAGATCTAACCATTTTGCCATTTTTATTGGTGAGCTGTCCTGTTACCTCATCAGGTTTTTGGGTTTCTGTGTAATCACACTTGTTGTATTTTGTTCTTGTTTGATTTTTTGCCCCCTTTGCTTATCCTGTCAGTGCCTCAAGGCAGTGAGACAGCTTGGCTCTACAGCTCCAGTGAGGGGCGAAGGCAGCTGGCAGCCAGTGCTAACTTTCGGCGCCTGGTTATTGTGGCAATGCACAGGAATCAGGAGTACACAGACATGCAGGCTGTCCAGTCAGAACTCTCACCAATGGTGATGGACCTGGCTCCCCCGGGTATGCCATCCAACCAGCAGGTAAACTGACGCACATATTCTTTTTGCAAATGCTGTTTTCTACCATCAAACATTTGATGTCACAAAAATGTACATCACTAATCATTTGAGCACTCTGTCCCCATTCAGGTGCCGTTTCTGTCAGTTGGAGGTGACCTGGGTTGGCGAGAGGAGGTCAGCAGGGGGGTGAGCGAGCTGAGCGGGGAGTACTGTGTCGAGAATGTCAAAGGAGAAGATGGAGAACTGTATCGAAGACTTGTTTTCCTGTCTAATGCTGCCCTTGTCCAATCAGAGAGCCGACTTGTCCCTTCAAATACTGGTCCGTCCTTTGTCCTTGTTCACTGTAATTTGTTATGCTCTCTTTTTCTTTATTATAAATCATATATTAACCAGTTAGGCAAGACAAATAATGCATATAAATACAGTCACCCATCAAACAAAGAAGTCAACAAAAAGCAGAAAACAGAAAGAATTACAAAAATATTACAGTAGTTTTATATGGAGTATAGTATTATAATATTATTATGTTTTATATGTAGATCGGTGAGGTTAATGAATATTTATGCACCTGCAGCATCAAGTCACAAGAAAAAAAACAAAAAGAAGATCAAGACTACTCCTGCTCCAACAACATCCTCAGCCTCTCTGTCAGTGGACAGTGGCTTCCTCTGCTGTGCTCACCATGAAGTTATGGTGGCTGCCCTTGCCATGCTTGGGGTGGGCACGCCACAGAACAAAGGTCAGTACACACCTCCTGTTTTGTATTTTGTATTATTGGTGTGGTAGAGGAGGATGGCAGGAGGAAATGTGACTAAACAGCCACAGCGATCCAGCGTCTTCATTAAATACCACACTTGATTGAGCTTTACCTGGGACTTTTTCATCCCTTCTGTTTTCCTCCTTAGATGTCCCAGTGTCAGTGCTCCTGGTGGGGCTTGGTGGAGGAGGTCTGCCTCAGTTTTTACGGGACTTTGTGCCCAATGTTACTGTGGAGGTTGTAGAACTAGACCCTGTTGTGATGGAAGTGGCGAAGCAATGGTTCGGGTTCCGACCAGACGATCATTTGACTGTCACTCTTGGAGATGGACTTGAACACATCTGTACCCTGGAAAAAGAAGGTTAGTGAAGGAGGAGTCCAAGAGAGGGCAGTTAAAGTTAAGGCCACACCAGTGTATATATTAACAATACTAATTGACAATGGCTATTTTTTTCCCCTCTGTAGGTGGTCGTTTGTTTGACGCCATCATGTTTGATGTAGACAATAAAGACAGTACGGTGGGTATGAGCTGTCCTCCTGCTGCCTTTGTGGAAACCTCAGTCCTGCAGAAAGTCTTCAGCCTCCTAACCCCCAGAGGTACAGTATTTTTAACGATTTAATTATCTCCATCTGCTGGAATCATGTTTTCTGTGAAACAATGACAATAAATGTGTTGGTATTGCCCTTTTAAAAAAAGTTTTATGAAAAACAATTATAAAATCTGTGTTTTTGTCATGTTATTACACATGTAAGAAGTCTTCTTTATTATTATTTCATAATAGTGTGTTTCATCTACATGAAATCCTCTTTCCATCTCTCCCTGCCATTGGACCAGGTGTATTCATACTGAACCTTGTGTGCCGTGACTCGGCCCTGAGGAAAAGCGTGTCGGAGCGTGTGAGCGCTGTGTTTCCCACCATCCTCTCTAGAAAGATTGAAGGGGAGGTCAACGAAGTCCTTCTGTGCTCTCGGGGAGAAAATGAGACATTGGACGCTGCTTGCATCCTTCTGTCCCTGAACCAAGCCGCTAAGAGTCTGCAGAGCGCGCTGTGCTCCAACAGGACTGGAAACAACAGCAGCCCACATATAGACATTGCAGAGCTGTTAAAAGACCTGAAAGTAGAGTAAAGTTTGTTTGTGACCGGGGGGATGGGATTTAATCATGTGGTGAGACTGCTGAGAGACAACATGGTGAAGATACTGAAATATGAGAATAAGTGCTTTACTCTGCCATTCAGTGCAAGTATAATGATGTATAACAAGTAAACAACATTGTATCTTTACATCTTAATGTGGTGGAAGTGAATTCCTAGTGGTGTTTATTTGAACTTTCATTATTATTACTGCATTATTCCACCATTTAAATGTAGCTTTCAGTTTATATTTGACATGCTTAGGGTTTCCAGTGTACTACAGGGTGCTCACTCCCTCACTGCCAAAGAATGCAGAAGTGTTATTTACAGTAGATGAATCTTACTCTCTGGTTCTTGCTGCTGCGTGTATAGGGCTGCAGCGGAGCCCTACCCACACTGGATGTGTGGGATTTTTAATAGCTGACAGCTAGCAGGGTGAATACGTGCTCGGTGTCTGATGTATCAGGGTACAGGGTAATTGGCCACGAAGTTTGTCTATCTTCTCTATTTGGGGATTGCCGAGTTAAAGTTGCTGTTTGCCGCGCATGCGCAGAAAACGATTCCGTTAGCTGTCAGAGGAGTTTTCCTCCCCGTCGTGGACCAAAACTCAGCGCAGCGAGCAGCGGCTAGCTTCTTTAAATGTATTCAGAGTGTAAGGGAAACAACACACTGCGAACTAATGGACTTTTAAAACAACAAAAATGTATATGGCGAGCTGTTTTCGAAGACTTGAGGTCCGTGAGTACAAAAAACACTATCGTCGTTACCACACACACTAACGGTAACTTTAACGTGAACGTAACCCCCCCTAACGGCTGCTGAAGTTCGGGACCTTTAAAAGTTGGCACTGTCCTTCAAGAAGAGTATTATTTACAGATTTTGTACATTGTATTAATTATAACAGCATGTTTGCGAGTAACCATCAACTATGGTAGTCACTCTAATGTAGCGTATTAGAGCCGGAGCAAGACGGGCTATAAAGGAGCTGGACAGGTAGCCCTGTTGCGATGGGCAACCGCGGGATGGAGGACCTGATCCCGCTGGTCAACCGCCTGCAAGACGTCCTTAGCAGCGTGGGACAAACCTGCAGCCTCCACCTGCCGCAGATCGCTGTGGTGGGCGGCCAGAGCGCAGGCAAGAGCTCCGTGCTGGAAAACTTTGTGGGCAGGTAAGTCGAGCCCCTCACGGTGAACCGGACAGTATCAATCTCACACGGTCCCGTTGAACTGTACTTTAGGTGGATTAGATTTAGATATCAAAATAAGGGAACACTGTCTACTAAAGTACACTTTATCTGAGGTTTATACATGGTTAGTAATTGTTTTATTAATAGTAATACATGATTTAGCGATGCTTTATAAATTACTGATTTTCCAGGTTGGAAATAATCCCTTTGACTGTTACCTGTCCTGGGCCAAAATCCATAAACAACAAACTTTAGATGTGATGGCTATTAGAAAGCAAGAAACCTAAGATTATGTGGTAATGGGTCACTACTATTTAAAACTGCATTACTATTAAATACAAATAATTAACACATTTATGTTTCAACACCCAATCCAACACCTTTTCGTTAATGATTTATAAGTAAACTTTAAAGCATTAGTAAATTATATCTTAGCCAGTTATAAAGCAATTAGTCCCAACCCCTTCTTTGGAACAACACACCTAAATTGCATAGACTGTATGTTGATTTTATAAATTTAAAAAAAAAAAGAAAGAAAAAACACACAAAAAATGTGACAGAATTTTTTTTTTTTATTGGACTACACAGTGCATATTTAGCACACCTGCAAGATAGTGCTTTTGCAGTTTCACTGTGTGAACCTGAAGAAGCCACAGGCAAAACGCGTTGTTCACAATAAAGTAAAAGTCATTTCGCTGTGCTGTGGTTTGTTTTTTTATTTGGATATTAAATGTCTTTTAACTGTATGCAGTCAGTGGTTATGACAAACCCTTCTTAATAAGCCATTAGAAAGTGCTACCAAAAAAATCCATTATGTAATTTGACTTGTCCTGGCTAATTCTAATAAAACTTTAAAATGTATGAATTATTATCAGTAAAAATGTGGTTGAAATGTTTATGTTATTTTCAAATATTGAAGTTGGGACTCATCAAAATCTGAATTTGCAATAAACTGCTCTTTGCTTGTATTGCTAAAAGTAAAGCCTTGGCAACTGTGATTCAGTAGCTGGGAAATGCTTAATACACAAGGATCAGTGTTCAGCTGAATTGAAACCGGCACTTCAGGCAACTTCTGTACACAATCAGTCTCACTGTGTCCACCCAGCACTAGTGATAGGGCTGGAGCTGTGAGTCTGAAGTGGTGGCTGCCGGAAGTGGCAGTGTCTCTATGATAGTAGCCAGTACAGCACCTTATTCCAGTGACGTCTGCGAAGGTGTCGATGAACGGGAAGAGGTTAACATGCCTCATGAGAAGTAACAGAATCAGCGGTCTTTTAATTAACCTACAAGTCCTTTAGTCAACCAAAACTGAGCTGAACAGAGCTTCGTTGAATTCACACCTTAGTGACCTTTTAACAGATTTCAAGGGCCTTAAAATATCACAGCCTACCCATGAATAACATTGTTTGGGTAAAAATTAAATGTACTCTTTGGTTTGTGATGAGGAGACTGAAGTACTTTCCATCCTGTCTGAAAACAATGCTGGTGGGTAAGTCACTAGTTTGCTAGTTTCGGGACACTGGAGCTTTGTCTACTAAAGGAGACGCGTGTATTGTCAACAGCAGTGGGCCATCCAGGTCAAAATGTGTGGCGATGCCAGTAGCTATAGGAGGCTGGTAATGCTAGCTTTCCTGAGTGTGTATTGATTTTTCATCACACGCCTCAATTCTTTGTCTCATGACTATGTTATGACACCTCTTTTGTGGCGGGGCTGTGCCAGCTGTTTGATCCAGGGCAGGATGCAGTAAAATAAACTTCCTGAAGGATTTTTTTGACCCTGTGCATCCTGTTTCCTTATTGTTAACATTACATTTAGCTTTAAGACTATATATATCTGGTAGGGCTTATCATATGGCAAAGATTTTCTCAGCCTTCCCTATCAAGTTGCTGATATTTTCAATAGTATGTAAAGTTAAACAAATGTACTTTACTAGTCAATGTGAGCAAGTTATTCAAGCTAAGGTTTCAGACTAAGATGCAAGTTTGCATTGCCATCAAATGCAGTGGCAGTGCTGGTGTGTGTCCTTCTCCAATTCAGTGTTTCTTCTCCAACAGAGACTTCCTTCCACGGGGTTCAGGCATTGTCACTCGCAGACCTTTAATTCTCCAGCTGCTGAGTGCTAACACAGGTAGACACACACATGTTCATTCATGTCGGTCTTTGCATTCTGTCATTCTTAAGCTTGTATTTAAAGCTCCCACCAGATGGCAGTATGATATTTTACAAGGGCTGAGGATGACTGGTGGGGCAGAGCTGGAAGTGTCATCTTACTGTCAGAACCATAGACTGTAGGTCAGAACTTGCATCTTGTGTTTTTTAGCCCTCTTGCAAGTTGGCAGGATGTATAGCATTTGTATCACTAAAAGACTATCAAATGAAACTTTGCCGGAAGAGTACATTTACAAATAAACATGGCCTAATTAAACAGCATGTATACATCCTGCTGTATTGTACTCTGTCCTTGTGGCCTGACACAAAAACTGCAAAAATATCAATGCACTGGATAGGCTTATTATTCCAATTATCCTCCAAAATTATGATAACATTATATATCTAGCATTATTTAACATGTTTTTTCCTTTCTTTCCAGAGTATGGTGAATTTCACCATTGTAAGGGAAAGAAGTTCACAGACTTTGATGAGATCTGCAAGGAGATCGAGGCAGAGACATGCAGACTCACTGGATCAAATAAAGGCATCTCTCCTGTCCCCATCAACCTACGGATTTATTCACCACATGGTAACACACTGTGTTTTTGGGTGTGTTTGACATGACATATCCATGCACAGAAAATTGATTTCTCTGATATATCTTCTGTGTTTATTCTGCATGTGTGTGTTTGCAGTGCTGAACCTAACTCTTGTGGACCTGCCTGGCATTACCAAGGTGCCTGTAGGCGACCAGCCGACAGACATAGAGTACCAGATACGAGACATGATCATGCAGTTCATCTGTAAGGAAAACTGTCTCATCCTGGCTGTGACGCCAGCCAACACTGACCTGGCCAACTCTGATGCACTCAAACTGGCTAAAGATGTTGACCCACAGGGTAAGCCCCATGTGTGGCGAGCTTATATAGTCTATGGGGTTTTATTATATCCTGAAAATATGGCTCTACACCCTGAGTCATTATGGGGGCGAATTATCACATTATTACAATGAACGCGTTCATGTGTAAAACGTTGAAGGGAGTTGTCGTTTAGTACGTCACAGTTTTGAAATAACTTTTGGAGGCTGTAAAATCTCCTCTATTTTTCATCTTCCTTTCAGGCCTGCGCACAATTGGTGTAATTACTAAGCTGGACCTGATGGATGAAGGAACAGATGCCCGGGAAATACTAGAGAACAGGTTGCTTCCCCTACGCAGAGGTGTGCTACTGGTGTTTGTGGGCATGTGTGTGTTTGAACATGTGTGTTGTGCCATACTGCAGTGGAGAGAGGACTGACATCATGATTGTGTCTCCTATCAGCAGCCAAAAGCGTTGTCTCGGTCAAGCTCTCATTCCCTCCTGTTTTTTTCCTGTTTCTCTCCATCTCCTTTGTTCATTATCTTTCTGTTTATCCATGTACAGTATCTCTTTAGCTTGTGCCATGTGTTGAAAGATGGTCATGCAATTTGTATGACATCACAGTAATACCACTGAGCGTGTGTGTGTGTGTGTCTGCACATTTGTTCTTGTGTGTATGCATAGGAGAGCTAGAAAGAGAGACAGAGGTTATGTTAACAGATAGTCCAAAAACTGGGAGCCCACTATACTTTGTGGGGTACAAACTGCTGAAGTTTAAAAGGGCTGTTTGGGGATTAAAATGTGTTTTTAGGCTTAGGGTTAGAATTGGGTTAAGGTTAGGATAAGGGGCGGGGAATGCATTATGTCAATGATGGGTCCTCAAAAAGATACTGGCACAAGGTTGTGTGTGTGTGTGTGTGTGTGTGTGAGAGAGAGAGAGAGAGAGAGAGAGAGAGGCATGGAAAAAAGCCATGGCAGGGAGCTCCTGTGACAGTGTACAGACTGAGTAAAGCACCACCAGGTGCTAGCTCCTTCATGCTTCTCCTACAGTGCTAATGCATTAGCTATGGACCCACACTGAAATAACCGCCCTAGTAGCAGCCTGGAGCTGAAGCATTAGATATGGAGCCTGGTGCTATTACATCTATCACTGTACTAAATAGGGGATTAGGCTCGCTGTATACCACATGCTCTGCTGTTGCAGAAACATATTCATTTCCTGCTTATATGCTGCAGTCTTAATGGAACAAATGGCGGTCTGGGCAGAATTCCCAAAGACACGTCAGAAAATGCAAGTTGAATCTGTCTTACACCAGAGTCCTTGATTGTTCCTTTCTCCCGTTGCACATTGTCTTCCTTACAGTGATCACATGCTCTTCATTTCCCGTCTCATCTCTTCCTCCCCAGGTTATATAGGGGTGGTGAACCGGAGTCAGAAGGATATTGATGGAAAAAAGGATATTAATGAATCTCTGCTTGCAGAGCGGAAGTTCTTCCTGTCCCATCCAGCCTACAAACACATGGCTGAAAACATGGGCACACCATATTTACAAAGAATGCTTAACCAGGTTAAAAATGATGCGCATACACACACAGAGAAGTAAATACATTGTGTATGGTATTGTTACTGATTATGTTTGTTTGCAGCAACTGACAAACCACATCCGGGACACATTGCCAGCCTTCCGTTGTCGTCTGCAGAGCCAGCTTCTGGCCTTGAACAAAGAGGCTGAAGAGTACAGACAATATAGTCCTGATGACCCTGCACGCAGGACTAAGACACTTCTACAGTCAGTCAGTCAGTCATTCTGCATGTGTGTGTGCCCATTTATTGTCTTTTGAATTATTTATGTCAGTGTTTCTCCTGGTATGTGTGTTTCCGTGTTACAGGTTAGTTCAGCGCTTGTCTGTTGACTTTGAGAAGCTAATCGAGGGCTCAGGCGACAAAGTAGACACCGTGAATCTGTCAGGAGGAGCTAGGATCAACCGAATCTTCCATGAGCGCTTTCCCTATGAACTGATTAAGGTGCGTGTGTGGGATTTTTGCTTGTCTTTGTGTATGCGTAGTGCATGTCATACAGTAGCTCCATGAAAACTTTATGTGCATCGACAATAGTGATGCTATACTGTAATGCTCCTCAGCCAAGTGCTGAACTCTAACTGACAATGTACTGCATTTGTCTTCAGATTGAGTTTGATGAGAAGAAGCTGCGGCGGGAGATCAACTATGCCATCAGAAACATCCATGGTGTCAGGTGTGGTATAGTGTTCTGAGCAAATGCCGTGTCACATGTCGTTTACATTTATTGTCGCTGTAGCCAATCTACCTATTTGTCTGTTTTTTTCTTTCCTCCACCTGCCTCTCTTTCTCTATAGGACAGGTCTGTTCACTCCTGACATGGCCTTTGAGGCCATAGTGAAGAAACAGATATCAAGTCTAAAGGGGCCGTGTATTAAATTAGTTGACATGGTCAGTCAAGAACTAATCAACACTGTGTGCCAGTGTATCAACAAGGTATAAATGTGTGTCATGTACTTGTGCAAAGTACTGTACATTTCAGGGTGTCAGAACTGTCTTATATCTGACTCCTGCTCTGTTTTTTTCTCCATAGCTCAGTTCCTTTCCCAAACTGCATGATGAGACAGAGAGAATTGTAACCACCGAAATACAACAGCAAGAGAGTAAATGCAGGGACCAGGTCATTCTCACATAGTTTTAGATAACCACTGTATTGTTAAGTTTTGTGTGGGTCTGTTTCTGCACGTAATGTATGTCTGCTCTATTCAGGTCTTGTTGCTCATTGACATACAGCTTGCCTACATAAATACCAAACATGAGGATTTTATTGGCTTCACAAAGTGAGTAATCTAATTGGTTTTAAACTATAAAATGAACTGTAAATTCTAACAGAGTAAATAACACGAGCACTTCCTCTTTCTCAGTGCCCAGCAGACGAACAACCAAAGCAAAAAGAAGGTTGTTGCAGGGATGACAGGAAACCAGGTGAGATTCTCCTTAGAGCTGCATTCCTTTTTACAGTATTTTTAACCATGTTAACCAAGGGGCATTTCAGATGGGGATTGCAACAGACAATTGGGCAGTTAGCCATCCTATTGGTCCATCCCTTCAACATTTTGATCAGAGTGAAAGATCTTGTCAACTATTTCATAAATTTCCATGAGAACATTCATGATCCCCAGAGAATGCACCCAACAGACGTTTGATCTACAGAAGTGTGACCATAAAGATTAACTGCCAACTACGTAAATAACCCAGTGATATCCCCAAATCTTATACCATGAAGCCTCTTGCTTTAGCACCAACACCCTTTGGTCAAAATCATCTTTGTCACTTTTAAGCAAAACAAACTTAAGTATATATTTCTGCATGACAAGGTGCTCCTCATGATGATAATATACGGGGGTCTAAACACTCAAAAATGATCCTTTGCTGGCAATTATTATCTGCAGCGCATAATTTGAGTGTGCGTGCTTATGAACTAAATCTCTTCCATTTATTTTTTTTATATTTTTTATATTCAGAGGTCACCGTCCTATCTGTTATGCATTGATCAATAATATTCAGCATTTAATAGCTGCAGGTAAATGGGAGATTTTTGTGATTTTACGGGAGGAGAATTAAGGTCCAATCATCCAACCAGAGTTGATGTTGGCTTTTTATAGAAATGCAATCAAGCAAAAGTGAGACACTTGTTGTAAGTGTCAGTCTGCAATGATTAATTACATAATTTTTATGTGACACATCTGAAAGCAGCAATAATTAAAAACACAATCCCAGTATGAATATGTGTAGTCTGGGACCATGATGTATGATTATGATATTTGTTGAACAGCAGTCTATTTTAACCACAGCTTAAAAAGTTAAAAACTTATTAAAAGTTAAAAGTTATTTATACAATCCCTCATATTGCTTTGATAGCAGTTAACTCTTAAATTATTAATATCAGTGTCATCCCCAAAAAGCCTAATGTAATGAAATAAATAATTTCATCTTAATTTTACTCCTTTATCTCCTGTTTTTTTCCAGGGTGTGGCCCCTCTTTCAACCCTAATAGTAGGAGTCCACTCTCTTTAATCCTGCTCACTCACTGCTGCCTCTACTGGAAATATTTCTGTGAAGCACTCAAGCTTAAGGGTTGTGGGTTGGCATGCTACTGATGGCAGCGAATATGCACACTGGCAAAATGGCGTGTTGTCGCTTTATTAATCATGTTTTTCATCATTTGCTAATATTTTTGAACTCTTCCTCTCAGTGACAGTTTTCAGATTCCTCTCTCTGTCACAACCCAATCATCTTCACCTTCTGCAGTTCCACTGCTTCATAGATATTTTCCTTGTCTTCGGGATGTAAATGTCATTTCTTGGTATCCTCACGCCGTCTCATACTTCCTGTTCCCTTAATTATCACACATCTGCCTTCCAGTTTCGTCCATCCTATTTACTTACTTTTGTTTCTCTGCTCACTTTTATATGTTGTATGTATGTGCATCTACTCTTCTCTTTGATCACAGGTGGTTTTGGTGATTGCCCTGTTGCTGCATAATCTACGTCATATATCTGACAAATGTCAAATCTGCAAAAAGCTTTTTTTCCCTCCACTGTCACCTGTTTCTGACCTTTACTCTTATTTTCAAGGTCCACCTTCCTTGTGCGACCTGCTCTACACACCTTTAGAGAAGTTATACCTCGCTATCAAATGTTTGCTATACCTGTCCTCTGAATGCCATTGTGATGTCAGTCCTTCCATCTGAGCTTCTTACCCTTGGCTGTTGTGCAGGTCGTACGCAAGGGCTGGCTGACCATCAGCAACATTGGCATCATGAAAGGTGGAGCCAAGGAATACTGGTTTATTCTCACTGCCGAGAGCCTGTCCTGGTTCAAAGATGATGAGGTGAGGCATTCACACTCACAATCATGCTTAAAACAAATAGATTACATCAAAACACAGCAGTACACTGAAGTCATCACACATTTATTAACACCATATCTCAGCTTGAAGCAGCAATTTAATTGGGAAGTTGAGGGATCATTACGTAGAAGGGAAAATCTCTCATCTGTTGATATTGTTGTCATCGTTCCAGTAAAGCCCCCGCAGTATTATTGAAGTAAGCGGAAGGGCTATTGGCCCTGTTCTGATGTCAGTGGGGCTGCCATCTGTCTGCCTGTCTGTGCCTGCTGTACAGGAGCAGAAGGTCTGCACAGCAAGTGTAGACAGGCAGACACACCACAACAGTCTCATCCTGTCACAGTTGATGTCATGGGAAGAGGGAGTACAGGAAGTGAGATCAGAACAGCATTTGTATATGGATATGAACAATATTTACATCTGGATGAAAACACTAAAGGCGATGCTTTTGTGGATAAATATTGTGTTGTTTTTTGGCAGACAGATAATTGAGTGGTTGGTAGAAAACCATATGTAGAATTCTTTTACAAATAAGTTACTATTCTTGGTAACCACGCTTAAGCGGCTCGAAGGCCGTGTGCTATGGCTAAAGCTAAACAGACACGCTTTCTGACATGACTGCATTAAAAGCATAACTAAAAGTGCATCTTTAACCCTGTTTCTCTGTCCAGTTAACAGTTTTCTTTGCTTTTCTCTCCTGCCACCTGGACCTGCAGCCCCTCCGTTTCCCCCGTTCATTCCTGACACCCCCTCCCCTCCTCCTTCCCATTCGTCCCGCTCTCCCCTCACTCTTCCCCTTACTCCCCCTTTTCTTCCTCTTCTGGGAGTTTAGGCATTTGGAGCGGCTCACTCTGACACAGCTGGAGCTGCCCCAAGCCAAACTGAGACACACACACATACACACACATGAACGCACAAACACACAGTGGGACAGAGTTGTATATACAGTGTACAGTACACATGCTGAGGCTGATGTAAACAAACTGGCATGCAAATAGTGGAGAAAAATATACACTCGCTCAAACAGACACACGGTCACTTTTCAGATAAACACTGAATCGCTTGAACGCAGTGTTCCCAGACGCAGCCCCAGGCACACATATTGTACACACACAGTGTTGCAGGTTTACAAATCAACTCGCACAGACGTAGCACATCTGAGACAAATAATACAAAGACAGGCAAGCGAAAATGTGTTGACCACATCAGAGCAGCAAACCTTGGCTGTCTGTGGAACACAATGACATACAAATGTTTCACTATTTCAAGTCTAAACCTTTTCCGTTCGTTTTGGTTCAGTTAGACTAGTCATTGTTTAATCCCTGCACCTCCTCACTACATTCAAAGTTTTATAATTTGGTATCAGTTGGAAGGCCTGAGTGCAATGTCAGTCACCCATGTTATCAGAGAAGATCTACTGCTTTTCAGTGCACACAGTCACACAAGCCAAGCTTCTGCTTCTTCTCTCTTGCGGTTCCCGCTCTCAGTCTCCCCGCCCACACTACCTCGACAGACATTTCTTTTTTCTACTACTGACCCCCCCCTCCCCCACCACCACAGCCCCCCCACCTCTGTTGCCTTTTCCTCCTGCTTTCTTTCCCTCTCTCTCTCTGTCTCTCTCTCTCTCTCTCTCTCTCTCTCTCTCTCTCTCTGTCTCCCGTTCTTTCTCTCTCTCCCCCTTTCTGTGGTTGGCAGTCTCCCTGGGACTGTGCACATTCCTGGCTGGAAAATCTGAAGCTTTGTCCAAACACCAGCTTCCAAGATCTGCCCAGAGAAATCCCACATGGCTGTTTCTACACTGCAGACCTCCCCCTTTGACTCCCCCTCTCTCCTCTCTCCTCTCAACTCCTCCACAGTCTCTTGCAAAAATACCCCCCCCCCCCCCACCACCACCACCACAACCACCTAAAAAACCCTCCCTTCTCCATCCCTGTGTAGATTGCTTCTATACACTCCAGTTCTTTAACGTCTTTAAGATTACATCTCCTCTCTGTGTACCACAACAGTCATACCCTCATACTGACCTCATACTGAGAGTGCAGCATAATAGTTCAGAGTTTAATCCCCACAGCACACTGAACAGACATACATTCCTTCACCCCTCGACTGCCAGGGCTCCACCAGGCTGCCTGAAGAAAAACAGATGGCTCACGCCTATACACTTAATCTACATGCACCCCTCTGTGTGTAGGTGTCTGTGAGGCCTGTTTCAAATCTCAAATCCATTAGTCTATAGGAAGAGGAGACACAGCTTCAGATACAGCAGCTCTGATGTATGATCCTCCAAGACCACCCTGACACCACTGGGAATATGACGCACACACACACACACTCCCACATGCATATACAAACATTGCCATGATGTCTGTGAACACAGGATTCATCATATAGCCACACAGCATCTCTACAATGAATGTATGTAAATGTACTTTATAGCCTTAAATACTGATAAGCTAACAGTCAGTCACAAGTTAAAGCTTCTCATGCTTGAGTGTGCTGTGTGTAAACTTTTCTACCATGAACATATGTATCACGCGCCATTAACAAAGAGAATTAATTCAAGACAAACAAAATGGATGTCATGGTTGACTTAATGTAGAGTTAATGGCTGCATTTTGAAGAGAGAAAGCTGTTGACAGTGTATGCACATATAAAGACATTTGCACTCTTTCAAACAAGAAACATCAGAGAATATTAGACCTATTAGACCTAGATACACCTCAGCATAGAATACATGCAGATTGTCACGTTGTCCTGAGTCTTGCAGGTGAAGCACTTCCTTGCACAGTCTAACCAATGTGCAGACTACTGTACACCAATAAGATCCTGAACAGGTAGTCTGAACACTGGGATGACGGAGCAGGACCCTTTCTCACTTTCTCTTCTGTTCGGCCTCGCCATTTCCCACTCTGGTTGTTTGCTAGCAGTCCTGCCCGAGGGGAGTCGGCAAAAGGTTTCCTCTGTTATTTTCTTCTTTCTTATCCTGTCTCTGTGTTGGGTCATAAGAGAGGGGTCTCGCACAGATCGGACATCCACGGGTGTTCCTCCTCCGGAGATGTTAGGGTAGCTTGAATCGGGCGTCTGCAGGGCTGTGTCCCAGCATAGTATCCAGTCTTGACGTGGCACATTCGCTCATTCAGCTCGGGATCTGCCTGTTCACTCGGGGAAGGCATAAGGCAATTCGGGGAGTGAGGGAAGGAGAGAGAGTTAGGGAGGAACTTAGCAGCCATATATGGGTTGATGAGACCCATGGGAATCAACTTTGGAGTGGTCTGCAGTTTCTCCCCACTTCTCCTGCACTTTCTCTCCTGCATGTTCCTCAACCCTTCCTCTTCTACTCTATCAAAATTCACCCCCCTGTATCCCTCTATCCACCTCTATCCCTCCTCTTCCTCTCTTCCTCATCTCTACTTTCTATTTCTACTCCATCAGAACACCCTATACTCTCTCCAGTCTCCGCCCCCTCTGTCTAAAGCGATCCCAGATGTTGCTATATGAGCGCCAATCCCGTTCTGTCATTTTTTTCAGCCTCTGTTACAGGAAGTGGGCCCCTTTGGAGGAAAAAAAAAAGAGGAACGAAGGAAGAAAGTCGTAGGGTTCAGGGGAGCACTGAGAGAGGGAAGACCAAAAATGTACTATCAGCACACACACATCTCATACCACATGTGTGCATGCAGATGCATCTACACACAGACAACACCCAGGATTTTTAGGATCCCCTCTTTTGCAGGTGTTGCTTCAGTTCTCTTTCCTATGGAAGTCTCCTTTCTTTTTCTCAATTTCCCATCTTTTTACTTCATCCAGGGCTGTTCCTAACCAACCTTTCTGGAAGCCCCCTTCTCAAAGGTTAGAAAGACAGAGCAGGCCAGGGAAGAGAGATGGGGGGGAGGGCTTCACTTTAGGAGAAATGTTGTGTTAGAGCTTGAGTCTGAATAATGACTTTCACATGTGAGCCCGGCCTCTCTCCCTCTTTTTTTGTACTCCTTCTCTCATTCCCTCCCTCCCTGCTTCATTTCTCTGTACCCTGCCTCCATACTGTCTGGTTCTCCTCACTCTGGCCGCTCCACTCCTCCAACTGTTCTCTGTCATTCATAAGTCCCCATGGTGATGACAGACTATAGACTTATGGCATCTCTTCCCTCTTCCACTGTCTCTCTTTTGCTAGTTAGTGGGTAGTTAGTGTGAATCAGTCTGACAGGCAGACGCATCATCTGATATGAACTCAGATGCTCTGCTAGCACAGTGTTCCACGTCTCCTGTTTTCCTCGCCTTCTGACACTTTCCCTTCTATAGTTCGAGTCTCTTGGCCCCTCTTTCTTCTCTAGGGGCAGGCTAATAAATTCACTACCAGACAACTATTTTAGCTGAAGCCCCCAAGTGAACTGTCTTCTGTCTGTTGTGTATTGCTATCGACATCTGTGTTACCTCTCTGTGATGTCATATTTTACTCTGCATACCTCTGTCAAACGTTATCTGAATGTATTCTGTCTTTTTCAGGAAAAGGAGAAGAAGTACATGCTTCCTCTGGACAACTTAAAGCTCAGAGATGTGGAGAAGGGCTTCATGTCCAGCAAATTTGTCTTTGCGATCTTCAACACAGAGTTAAGGTTTGTGTGCAGGCCTGTGTTTGTCTATGTGTGTGAGTCAAAAAGGGGAATGCTGTTCTTGTCACCTGCTTGCTGAAGTTTCAGTGATATTTTACAAGGGTGGACATGTCAGAGGAGGAAAGGGAGGGGATGAGTGTTGTTTTGTCCTTACTTTGACCTCTTCCATTCAACTTTGCCACCGGGACTAAAAGGATATCCAGTGGGTACTGCAGCAGCGGGTGTAGTTTTTTTTGCCTCCAAGGTTTGGGTTTGCTGGGTTTATGTGGGTGAAACAGATTCAGAAAGACAGAGAGACAAAGACAGAGCATGAGAGAAAAAGAGAGAGTGTGTTTAGGAGCTGGAGCTGACCCAAAGCCTGGCTGATTGTACCAGAGCATGTGGGCTTTGTTTATAATTCTGTGCTATGCTGCATTCGGACACACAAAGTGGATTTGCGTGTGTGTGTGTGTGTGTATAGACCACAGCATACCGACGGCAGGCTCATTAAGCAGCTAATCAAAGCCAGAGAGCTTGGATCAGAGATGAGGCTGCTCTTGTTTGGAAAGAATTGCTCGACTTACCACAAAAAGGAGGGAGAAAGAAGAATTGGAAGGGCTGAGAGGAGAAAGAAAGCGGGAGAGAAAGAGTATCAGAGCCATCGGCCAGGAATGTGTCAAAATCTGTCCTATGGCGCCCCCCCCCCCCCCCCCCCCCCCCCCCCCCCCCCCC
>NC_060154.1:24191728-24329228 GCF_021292245.1 Micropterus dolomieu
AGAAAGCGGGAGAGAAAGAGTATCAGAGCCATCGGCCAGGAATGTGTCAAAATCTGTCCTATGGCGCCCCCCCCCCCCCCCTTTCCTGCGAGCTCACTCTCTCTGTTTCTCTTTCTGTATTTGCATGTGTGTGTGTGGCAGACATTGCAGTGGTTTTGTCCCTGTCTGACAGTAATCAAAAACCTCAGGAAAGTCTTCGAATCTAAAGCAGTCAAGGCTCTGTGCAGAAATTCCTCAAGATGAGTGAAAAAACTCACACTGGCCACGAGCTGAGGAGAGAATAGCAAAGGGGACGAGATTTTTTTTTTTAATGTGAGTGATAAATCAACCCAGAGAACAATTTTAATGTGCGCTCGCTGGTGTATACGAATATTAGTGTCCTGATCCTAGTGTTATAGCACTCTAGTATTGTCATTGTTGGCCAGGCTCCCTGTCTGCTAGCCACCACGCCCTGACTTATTAGCCTCACCCATTCTGGCCTATTTCTTTATCTTTCTGTATGACTCTGTTGCTGCAATCTATCTCATTTTCTCTTTCCATTTCTGTTGTCTCTCTCATTCTCACACACTCAAAGGTTTCAAATATTTGAGGCTAATTGCTATGTGTTCTGAATGTGAGAAGGGAACAACAAAAGGAGGAATGAAACAACTAAGTGATTAAAGAAAAATGTTTAACAGATGGGCAACAGCCCGCTCCAGATCCTTTGCTTGTTTCTTACTTTGCTGTGCTGCCTCCACAGCCAAAGCACAGAGACGGCATGATGGTGTGAGGAGGGAAGTGAGGGGAGGATGGAGGGGAAAGAGGATCTTCGGAATGAACGACATGGAGGAAATAGATGGAGATAAGGGGATAAGTTGCAGTTAGGGTGGTCGTGTGAAGTGCAGCAGTTAGGGAGAAGTAACTGAAACTGTTTTATTTCGTGTGTCTGAAGGTATTTGTATGTGTGTATCTGCCTAGTTGCAAGTACTTGTGTGTGTCTCTGTCCTTAACATGTCAGTGAATCATTCCCTCTCTCCATTCTTCTGGATTGTATATACGATATTGCACAATCTTTTGGGAAGATTGGCCCAACCTGTAAAACCCCACTTTCTATGAAGCACCTGTGTTCAATATGGGGTTCCCAACATGGGGGTGACTCTCACAGAGCCCTTTTATGCAAAACTCAATGACCTGTATCAAATTATTTACACAAGAGGTGGGAACACTTGTCTCTAAGACATGTTTTTAAAGGGGTTGTATTTAGTTTTTGCTTTGTATATCAGAACCAACCCAGAGTTAGCTTTCATCCTATTGGACAGCTAAGCTAACATTACTGCAAATCATGTGAAATATATTGTGATTATGTGTTTTAGCTGGCCCAAGTTAGATAACTTTACGTTAGCTTGCTGGCTAACTCTGAGCAGTTGGTAATCCGTTGCAAAATACTACAGTGGTATGGCTTGCCACATTACTTCACCAGCTAACCCGATCCCTGTCACCATCCTGTGTACCACTGGTATTCAAAGTGTCAAAGTGTTGATTTTAGCCTGCAAGGTAAGTTTATTTAGCCAAGCTGAAATAAACAATGATACATGAAATTAATACAAAAGACTAACTTCCAGGATAATTCCTAAAAGTAGGTTAGTTAGAGTGTTCTTTTGTGTGCAGTGTCTAACATTACTAATCCCACTACTATCAGATTGGGATTATTGTGTCTCAACTCATTTCCAGACTCATTCAGTACAGTAAGGTTACTTACTATTGTCTAACTGTTATACTAAAGTGTGGCAACAATCTCAGTTATAATATTCAGTCTAGCTCCCTAACCCTTTTTCGTTATCATCCAATAAATTTAGCTGTGCTGACATTGCTGAGCCTCTCTGATGAAAGATACAAAAATAGTTATTGTAAAGCCAGCAGGTGAGCTAACAACATATCACCTCAGCTAAATGCAGTCAATGTAACGTTGTCATGCAAAGAGCGCAGATTAGTTCAACATCAAACTAATAAAATATTACTGTAACGTTGCAGTGGGAGGTTACCTGAGTTTTCAGCATCTTTCTCCCCCCACAAAGTTAAAGAGATTATTTTTAGTTTTGTGCATCATTTAAAAAGTAACAATTCACACTTTATTGTTTTATGCACTCACAAGAAATTATACTTTAAAATAATTAATTAATAAAACTTTAGAAACACAATCTTGTCAATGAGCCAACTTAAAGGATGATATTTCCCCTCATCAATAGTTGTTTGCAGGAGCTGAGTTTTATCTGTCTGGACGATACAGAATAACACTGCATCTAGGGCTGAAGCTTATTGTGTATTCCATTTAATAATAAGGAATGATTTTAATGAGTTTACCATACAAACAATGGCAGCTTTGTTCCAATAACATTTGGCTTGTATACAAAGTGGGCCAAGAGCTGAGTGAAGAAGGGGTATTAAGAAATTAGAAAACAAACACTGAAATCATCCATGTGGTCTTGGTACATTTTGTGCTCTTATGTCCTCTTTTAAGGACACTACACACTAACTGATGAGAGGCAATCGCCATCATCTCAAAAGTAACAGCTCTGAAGATAAGTGATGATTAAACTGAGTGATACAACATGTCGTTAAGCCTGACGATGTTTTGCAGGGGACACGCGTTTTTTGTAGCACTCCTAGGGTCTACTTTCCTCTCTTCCCACAAGACGTGGAGCAAGACTTATTTTATTTCCACTGGGAGTGAGCGTGGTAAGAAAGAGCGTATAGTTAAAAATGAGTGAAGACATCATTGCTCATCTGAAATTATCAAAGATATTGTGACTATAAATCTGGCTACATACATTCATAAGAGAAAGAAGTAATAACACGTCATGACTAAAAGGCCAGGGTTCCTATTTTGGATAATGCTTGTCATATGTGACCATTCAGGACTACGTGTGTGATAGTCTTACAACCTGCAGATTATTCTGATGTGTTATATTTTCTCACGGCATAAATGAGGTAACCAGTGGGTCAGTCTGCCCACAGCTTGGTGAATTTGTTTAAGGTATGTAGGGTTATGTGTTTATCACTCTGTATTGTGGAAAGAGTATTATCACTGGCTAGGAAACATTGTTTTTGGAGATGTCTGACATTATTGCATTGAATTTGCAGGAACGTGTATAAGGACTACAAATGCCTGGAGTTGGCCTGTAACTCTCAAGAGGAGTTGGACAGCTGGAAGGCTTCTCTGCTACAGGCCGGAGTCTACCCTGAGAAAATCACCGTTAGTACTCCGTAGTACTTGACCCCTAATTCAAACCAATTAAACCCAACACTGACCTTAGCTGTGGGGAGTTGCACCTGTGTGCACTTTACCTTTTTATGTTGAATGTGTTCACAGCATCTGCTAACCTTAAAACCTGGCCATAACCCCTTACCCCTCTCTCCATGTTCCCCTTTCTTTTCCTCTGCCAAAACGAAAAAAGCAAGTCCCCCACCCCTTCCATCTCGCTCTGTCGTTGGCTCTTCAGCACGGCATTCTTGGCCCATGATGTCACTACAACATGTGTGTATGTGTGT
Source organism: Micropterus dolomieu (assembly GCF_021292245.1). Taxonomy (NCBI): domain Eukaryota; kingdom Metazoa; phylum Chordata; class Actinopteri; order Centrarchiformes; family Centrarchidae; genus Micropterus; species Micropterus dolomieu. The sequence continues at coordinate 24,195,257 of NC_060154.1, forward strand.
GCGTTCTAGTCTGTTTTTAATCATCAGTTCCTCGTCCCTCACCCGCTCCCCCCTTTTCTTTTCTTCTGCCCACTCCTCCTTACCTCCCTCTCTTGTGTTCCCTCTATTCGGCTCTCCCTGTTCCTACCACAATGGCTCTACGCTTCTTCTCATCATGAGCATGGAATAGATGGCAAGATGTGGCGTTACACATAAGACCAGTCTTGATTGTTTCACACATTTGTATTAGTATGAAGTTACCAGCTGTGATACCTCAACGGTCAATGCAGCACATTACATGTCACTGGTTAACATAGGGACAGTCTGAACAGTAGCAATTACTCTCAACTCCATCTCCTCTCTCTGCCACCCAGGTGGATGGGCAGGGATCTCCTGAAAACTTCACAGACCCCCAGCTGGAGCGTCAGGTGGAGACCATTCGTAACCTGGTTGACTCCTACATGAGCAACATTTATAAGACCATGAAGGACTTAATGCCAAAGACCATTATGCACCTCATGATCAACAGCGTAAGCTATCCAGACCTGTCTCTTAACTTTTTGAACATTTTCCCTCTCTCTCTCTTTAAATTTTTGTCTTTCATCTGTTACCAGCCAAAAGCTCACTCACAGCCCAGCAAGTATTCACCATTTGAAACAATACTTGAGCATACTACTGTGACCTGAAAAATAAAATGAGAGGCCATGGAGGCCATTGGAACATAAAAAAAGATTTACTTCGCCCCTTCAAGAATTTAGGTTCATAATCCCAAATCAGAGTAAAATATCACCTTACAATGTCTAACTTTTTGACTTGTCCCAGCTGTTTATAATCCCTCTGTAGGTGAAGGAGTTCATTAGCTCTGAGCTCCTGGCCCAGCTCTACGCTCTGGGAGAATGCTCTGCGCTGATGGATGAGTCACCAGAGCAGCAGCAGCACCGGGAGGAAGTGCTCTGCAAACACACTGCCCTGAAGGAGGCGCTTGCTGTCATTGGAAATATCTCCACCTCCACTTGCACCACCCCTCTGCCTCCACCTGTAGACTCCTCCTGGATACAGTCCTCCAGGTACAGACACACAGTTAAACTACAGTGATCCTTAGATGCATGCAGTCAACAAAACTGCGCTACGCCTGTGTCATATAAGGTTCTCTTCTCCACCCAGCCTGATACCCCCTAAAAAGTCAGTGACCAGTGGCAAGGCAGTGTTTCGTGGCCATGCCCCATGCGTTCCTCGGTTGCCCACTCACACTGCACCCAGTGCTTCACTGAGCCCTGATGGCCTTCAGCAGCTCACTGGCCAACCTAACCGTGCTCCACCAAGTGTGCCAAGGTGACTCTGAAACCACACAATTACAGCCTGAAATCTGACCTGTTATATTATGATGACCTCTGTGTGTGCGTGCGTGCGTGAGTGTATGCATGCGTGCGTGTGTTTAGCCTGTGTGTGTGTGCGTGTCAAACTGGCATACATGCATAAACACACTCACATACTCACTATCAAACCTTGCGCTGCAGAAGCACGGGGGCAGAGGGAGTTGTTATTTGAGCTGGGTGGGGGTCTGCTGGAAAATGTGTTTCTCATATTCTCTTTCCCATCAGCCTCAGTAGACAGGACTTCTCTCTGTGCAGCTTTCTACTGGAGCCAGAGACAACAGGCTGAGCGCTCTGTCAAGTTTTCATCTTTCTCTGTCCTTCATCCCCCCTTTTCCCTTTCTCCTAGCATGCATTTGTTTTATTGCCCTCCCCAGTTTCCCTCATGCAATAACGGTTATTTTTCCTTTTTCCCCCTACTTGTTTTTTCTTGTAGATTCCTTCACTTCTCCTCTTTCACTGGTTCCTCCCCTGCTTTTGGCCTGTTTCTCCATTTTCTCTCTGCCTCATTTCCTCTGTGCTCTCCAATGGTTCTTTAGGTTCTTTCCCGCGTACAGTCTCCCTCTTTCCTGACTCTTTCCATACAACCTTATGCCTCTTTTCTTTACTCAGTCTGTTCTCTCCCCCTATAGATATACAGTACATGGGGCATAAGGGTACTTGTATAAATCTATTTTGTCTCCACCATATTTTTTCTCATAATTGTAAAGGTTGTTGACACTGCAGGCCATGAATTGTGTAACAATAAAAATATGCGGCATTATGGCAAATATAGAAATCTTGCCAAATAAGATAAAAATGTATATACATGGAAATGTGTGTGAAGGGAATTGTGAACCCTGAAGCACAGTCCCCATAAAATTCTCCATGTAATAATTTTTAAAAGTTTGCACACCTTTCATGACAGGCCTGTAATCCAGAGGTCAGCAGTTAGGTTTGGTTATGTTTATTTTTTAACTGTTCACTGAAGGGCCACCACAGTTTTATAGCAGGAGTGTATGGATAGTGGAGACATGGGCATAAATATGTGCATTTGTTTGATTATTTATTTATTTAGAAACAAAAAGCTGAAATGCAAGTATTTCTTTCCATTCAAAGCTTCAGTTTAAGTCCTGACGGTTGTTATAACCCAGAGCAGAGCAAGCCACAGCATAACTAGACTAAGAGATTATGATGATGAGAGATCAGACATTATCTCTATAATTGATTCGTTAGGTCTGCCATTAAGAAAGCTACAGTTGAAGGCAGTGCCTTCTGATCAAAGCTGTCATGTCCTTCTCAAAACCATGCAAATGAAAGGTGGATAATGAAACCTTAATTTCAGCACCAGGTACAATATTCCATTTCATGAGCCTCTGCTTGTGACAGATATTATTACACAGTTTTATATGGTTATTTTCATAGGGATTTAAGTGGGTGTTTTGTTAGTTGTTTTTAGTAATATCTTTGATCTGATCTTCTCTCCAGGAGGCATCCTCCAGCTATTCCAAATGTCCTTTCTGCTCAGAACTCCATTACCCATCTACCCCGGTGATCCTTCCAGCTGCCACTGAGTGCTTACCCAGAGACAGCCAATGACCTGTGTGATGTTTAATCCAGCTGAAACACTATGCTGGCCCTCTGTCTGTCTCCTCTGGGAGCTGCTGTCTGCTAAATCCACCAATCCTAAGCCTGTTTTGTACATAATATCATTAGCCACAAATGCTGGAATGTGCTCCACTGTCTGCTGACTTTTCTCAAGTGTTGTTGTAAATAAAATACCAATTTCTAGTTATTCTACTAAAACTGAATACACATGCACTATTTTTATTGTGTTTGAATAAACAGGTGTTTTTATGTACATGATTTCTTATTATTTCATGGTTTGATATGAAAAAAATGTTTGCATTTCCAAAATAAACCTTTACTACCCTCTTGTAGCCAGTAGCAGGTGTGTCAGCAGTTTGCTAGGGCCAGGGCCCTTGTGTAGGGATCTCCAGCAAAGTGAAGATGACCATCGCGATTTCAGTTTGATCTTTACATCACTATTAAATACTACCCACATGGAAAGAACCTATATGAGGATATATGCGCATATATGAAACCTATATGCAGTTTATATGCACATATATGCTGCATATATACAGCATATATGCACATATATGATAATATATATGCTGCATATATGCGTATATATGCAGCATATAGGCAAAATTGAGGTGCATATACAGGCCATATAGGTCTCCGCTATTGCTTCTTTATATCCACATATAAGCCCTATATGTGGATGCAAGATATGTCTCCTATATAGCTCATGACAGGATCTGGTCATTTTGTAGCTCATATCTCACTTTGGCAACTGTCATACATGATGCCTAGCTCATATTTTCTATTATCAAGGCAATAACTAAGAACTAAAAGAAAATTATGCAAGGACTTATGTATGTGCGAACACGTGAAATTGGTATCACATGTAATTGGCATGTTATGGAATTTAACAATTAAGTGAGAGGAGATGGAAAGCTATGATGTCTACATGTTTTCCTGAAACATTTACAAGGTCAATTCTTTCTTGTATAAAGATAGTGGAAAAGAAGGAAATGTTATTTTGTCAATCAAGCCTTTTTTCCCCCCAATTTCAAGTCACTTCCAGATTCACATTACAGCTCATACACAGCCACACATTCACCGTTACATCCACCAAATGCAATGCAAAATGCAATGTTTTCTGTATTGTCTTAATGCAGTTTCTAGATGAATTTGGCTGAAAGGTCATTAGTTTAAATGTAGTAAAAAAAAACAACAAAAAAAACAAAAGTACATAGAACATACATTCAAGTAATCATCATCATCCCACATCTATCTGAGCATTTCACTGTGGTTAATGAATTTGAAGACAATGTCAACATTTCTGTTCAGTTTTTTGTCTTATTTTTGTTCTTGTACTATTTAATTGTTCTTAAGTTAATAAATAATGTAAATTTCTACATTTTGGGCTATTATTTATGTTGCCTAGTAGCTATGGATTTTTATAATTTTGCTAATATATAGGTAAACATAGGTGCATATATGTGCACTGATATAGGTACATGTATGCACTGATATAGGTACACATGTAGGTACATGTATGCACGGATATAGGTACGGATATAGGTACATGTATGTACGGATATAGGTACACATGTAGGTACATGTATGCACGGATATAGGTACGGATATAGGTACATGTATGTACGGATATAGGTACATGTATTCACGGATATAGGTACACATGTAGGCACATGTATGCACGGATATAGGTACGGATATAGGTACATGTATGCACGGATATAGGTACGGATATAGGTACATTTATGTACGGATATAGGTACGGATATAGGTACATGTATGTACGGATATAGGTACGGATATAGGTACATGTATGCACGGATATAGGTACGGATATAGGTACATTTATGTACGGATATAGGTACGGATATAGGTACATGTATGTACGGATATAGGTACATGTATTCACGGATATAGGTACACATGTAGGCACATGTATGCACGGATATAGGTACGGATATAGGTACATGTATGCACGGATATAGGTACATGTATGTACGGATATAGGTACGGATATAGGTACATGTATGCACGGATATAGGTACACATATATGCATATATGTACATATAATATAGGAAAACGGCCAATTTTATATATGTCACATATATTAAAAACCTATATCAAAACCTATATGTTTATATAGGTTCTTTCCATGTGGGTATGTACGTTGACTGGAATTTAGCATATAATATTAATTATTATCAGAAGTGATCGCTCCTCCAATTGCAGATACGTAATATTATTTTTACTGAGCGTTTAGAAACACTCTATCAAGATTTACCGGGGTCCTTCTGGCTCCGTGATAGAAATGTATGGGGGACCCCTGCATGCCTTATTTACACTATTGGTTATGCCTGAATGGACAGAAATATGAAAATAATTTGCGACGGTAGTCTGTGACGCGCTGTTACTACGACACACTTTGTGGAAGCGGTGCTCTGAGCAGCAGGGAGGCCGCACGGTTACAGACTGAACTGTGTGTTGAGGTCGGGCTTCTTCTGCAGCTGAATGGCGCCGCCACAGCAGTCACATCCAGCTGCAAAGCCCGCCGTTAGATTTTGGACCAAGCCAGGACAAGGAGAGGTGAAGGTATGACACCTAGCGTCCACTACACGGCTGCGAGCTGCATGCAGGCTCTCTATTAACGCACACATCATTTCGTGTTCACGCCATGAATTTCTTGGAAAGCTCCCAAAACCACAGTCATAGTTCCGTTTTTATTTTTGTTGAAGTGAAAGCCGGAATGAAGAAAAGATAATGTCCTGACATGTAGTAACGTTTGCTGGTCTTTATTATTTTGAAACAAAAACAAGACCAAACAAATAAAAATAAATAAACAAGCGACAACAATTCCAGTCTTCCTCTCATGGGATGCTGAATAAATGGAAGAAAAGGGGCATGGAGTGTGAACATGGTGCTCACGCTGAAAAATCTGAGAGGTCATCCAAACACCGCTGTGCTGCTCTATACGGGCTGAAAAGCAATTTCAACAGGTGTTTCTCGTTAACTAGCAACGCCATTGTGACGTCACTGACAGGGGCGCGGCCGGGAATGCAACATGGCGGATGAACCCGAGAAAGCAGCACTTCCCCGCCCTTTGTGATCAACAGGAATAAGGTTAATAAAAATAAAAGCTGTTATTGTTTTGTTAAATTGTTGACAGGCAAACTGGCCCTCCATACAAAACACTATTTAAACTGTATTGTCAATATTTAAGAATCATAATCCCAAATTTCCTTGTCAAACAGTGGTTCTCAAACTTTTTCAGCTCAAGGACCCCTAAACTGACCATGGACCCCCATTTGAAAAGATTTGGTTCCAGGATCGCCCATCTGATAGAATTTTGACTTTCAGATGATTTATTTGAGAAACTGTACGAAACCCATGACCAAAGTAGTCATATCTTCTGTCACTGTGTGAGCACCATGTATCACCAACAATACATTTTAAGCTATAATTTCATTACTGTTGCATTACACTTGAACTGTAGTGCAGCTTAAACAATACTATTTTATTAAATAACTTACACTCGTGATTTTTCTTATTGCAAAACCATTTAAAATATTAATTTGTACTTGTAATGTTTGATTTTAACATAGTTTGGAAGACACTGTGTTAGACGCCTGTTCATTCATACACATCTACAACATACCAAGCGCATGCAACGTCTCCAACAGATTATTAAAAAATCACTGACAGCAAATTGGTGCACAGCATCAGAATGTGTCCAGTTATGTGAGTCAGCATTGCACATTAGTTGATACCTTTTATATAAAATCCTGAGGTTTTATAAGACAATAGCAGCTTGGACATTAAAAGCATCTTCATATTCTCTGCGAGAGACATGTTGTCAGGGCTGTCCCAGCAGAAGCAGAAGCAGAAGCAGAAGAAGCAGAAGATATACTTTATACTTTAAACAGATGTGGACCAATGATAAAAGAGTTTGTTAGTTTAGATGTACAGCACCAACTTAATACTGCAGACTGACAGTAAATTCATTCATATAAAATTCTCAATTGGCTTGCACCATGTGCTCCTCTTTGCTCGGTCCATTAGTGAAGGAAGTGGCTGAGGTCCTCGTGAATTTCAGCTTCATCCCAGGGTCCCTGGATGTTGTCCTTGTGTCTCTGCAGCCTCACTAGCAGAAGCGGGCAGAGCAATGTAACACACCCCAAGGCCAGGGCTAAGAGCACGGCTCCCCCTGGCGACTGGGACCCCAGGCCACTTACCCCTCCGATACACACAACCACACACAACCCCATAAACTGGCTAGGGGCGTTCTCCCTCAACCTCTGCAGAAGGCAGGGCCACAGGGCAAACACCATCAGGGCACAGCTGAGCATGGCAAAGGTGTGCAGAGCCCCGGGCAACCTCGAGGCTAAACACACTGAGGCAAACAGGGCTGCATTTAGGGAGAGGCTGCCAGGGGGTGAGGGCTGGGCGTACGGGAATGACACCAGGTGGGCCAGCAGCATCACAGCAGACATGGCATACACGGTGTCGGTGCTCACAGACTCTGTTAGTGTCTTTAGAACTGGTGAGAATCCAAAGGTGAAGGAAAGAAAAATAGCGGCACTCTGTAAGTCAGCCAGACGGGTCCGAGGCTCACAGCCTGATTCAACTTGAGACGTCAAGGCTTGGTGCAGTCCATAACCCAGCAGGGCGCAGACCAGGCTGGTCCACAACAGCGTCTCAGGGGGCAGCAGACCCTGCAAGGAAAGCAGAGAAATGTATTATTAAGCATTTGTACACCATTCTACAGAGTTAAGGCACAGTGTAGACTTTCTAAAGCATCACCTGCTCCATGTAGAGCCAAAGGGTGATAAAAATGGCCACACAGGACAGCTGCTGTCCCACAAAGCCTGCTTCTTTCACCACAGCCCAGTAGCGGTACTGCCGGATGCCCTCATTCCTCCGCAATTCCTCCAGGAACCGCTGGTCCACATAGTTATCTGGGAATGGCTGGCGTTCCCACAGCACCTTCCGCCAGGGCACAGCTGGACCTGGGACACTGTCTGGCCCCATCACCCTGACTGCACATACACAACACACACGGTCACATTTGTGAGTAAGAATTGCACCCATCCACTGCTCAAAGTGGTGGAATTCAAAATTCAACATTTACCATTACTGTACCAGATAGACAAGGCTAGACTACCAGCTGGGTCTTCCCTGAGGCCCGAAACCCCCAAAAGCTCCAGGCTCATCAGGGCCGTAGGGTGGGTACTGCTTTATGACCTGATATAATGGTCTCTTGTCTCAAAGTGGGGCCCCACTGTGCCAAGTCATTAGTATCAAGACCCTTATTATTTCAGTTTGGAGCTTACATATCGCATATTCCTACATTTGTTTGTAGTACTACAATATTATTTAAAGTATTTAACGTCAAACCTGGGAAAAAAAATAGTATTCCGGCATAGAAAAATTGCATACATTTAACAGAGTGGGAAGCCTAATACTTTAAATTTAAAAAAATAAATTTATATATATATATAAAGTTAAGTATATTTATCAAGGGTTTGCCATCAATGTTAATTAACGTTATTGTGACAAGTCAGCCGTGAAACGTTACAGCATTTCACCTGAATACTGATAGCTTCAATTCGCTTGAAGCTTTCCATAGCTTGGAAGCTAATGAGCTATCTGTCATATAATCGCTTTGTTGCATTAATAGTTTCAACAACTCTAACCGTGTCGGATCAGATCTGGACTTTACTTTACTTGTAACGCTGCGTTAGCTGTCAGGTGAGCCAGTCTATCCTGAACAGGGTTTTGACGGTTGACCGGTGCTGTTAGCATGAAACTACCAATACTTCCGGCGTTGACACGACAATACAACCAGACATGCCACATGTGTGAACATTACCACGCTGACGACCTGTTATAATATCTCCCAAAATATCTCAAAATGTTTCAACCTACCTGAGATATGATTTTATTCGGCGCCGAGGCTACAATCTCATCATGTCATTATACCGGAAGTGAAGCATTCTATCAAAGCTCACAGCGCCCCCTGTTGTTGCAGTATTTGTTTAAAATACTGCAACAACAAAAACAACAAAAGCACGTTACCAAATGTCAAATCTATACGGATAACTTCGTCTTTTTCTTTGACAAGGTGTCTTTGGTGAACATACGTGGACCCTTCTCTACGGAGATTATTAGACCACAGACCAACACGCCTACAAACAGGTAAACTAAACTTTTTCAAATTATTCTCATGATGCTGAAGGTTAGTATCCCCTTTGAAGACGTTTCCTATGTTGACTGTGCATTCAACAATAACCTAATCTATATTTTGTCAAATAGCAGGATCCTACTGCACAGACCACAGCCCTCTGGCTCCTATATGACAAGTCAGGCAGCCAGTAAACCTGTCCGCTTCAGCACAGTGTCAAAGGAAGCACCAGCCACCATGGTAAATTCTGCCAAGACAAAATCTTGCATTATGTCTCTTTACCAATACACATGTAATTGCCCTATAATCTTATGATGAGGTGTCTCTTACATATAGCCCATGTTTGACTCTTGTTGCAGACAGGATCAAGTCTCAACAAAGACAGTGTTTCCAGAATGAATGGATTATCCCCACATCGTCTGATAGGCCCGTAAGTGTCGTGAATCAAAGCGTGATACTGTGAGGATGAGTGATGCGGACCACACCAAAACCCACTTCCTTTCCTTTTAGTTCTCCTGGGCTGCGTCCGCTGTGCTTAGCAGGGGTGTCAGGTTCTGCAGTGAAGGAGTGTCTAATCATCAGATCTGTGCAGCCCCAGATTCAGAACAAGACACCTGATGGTCCAGCAGCTCAGTGATTTAATCACTTCTACTTCATCTGAGCTTGACGAAGCCCCAGCTTTCACACAGGTGTCGGCATGTTTGATACACACACAGTCTCCACATACAGTAAAATAACTCAGCTCAGCAGGAACACCATAGCACACAGAAGTCAAGAAAAACATCTGTTTGTTTAATTCATACACATTTACAACTACAGGACATTAGTTGAATAAATACTTTATAACGTCACATTCCCTCTTCCCCCACTGCTCTGTCAGGGTAGTAAAAATAATTTTTCAAAGACAGTGTGGCTGTTGACTCAGAGACTTTAACGATTCCTTACTCAGTAACTTAAAAATACATTTAACATGTGTGTAGTCTTTTATATTTGTATAACTTTGGAGCACTTTAAATAAATCAGAAGCTGGCTTTAACTTCATATTATGAATCCATCACTTAGAAGTCAAACAAAGACTTACAGAATCTCAAAATAAAGTTCTTCAATTAAACACTGGAAACCAGAGTAAGATCAAGCGGGCAGAGGAATTAAGGATCGTAGTAAGCACTTAAACTAAGGCAGAGGATGGCCATTTGTTACTACCATAGATGTAATACATACATACTGTATGGCAAAACTGTATTAGTTTATAACAATTAGACAGCTCAAGGTTTGATTTTACAGCACTTCCAGCATGAGGCTGTTTAATTGTGAAGGCATGAACTCACTGTCTGATCTTTATCTTACAGTACAGGGCAAACTCAGAAGATGGAGATGGTGGAGCTCAATGTTAACAATAAAAGAAGTCATCTCAGCAACCATAAACACAAGCCATGGTAGCGTCTTAATACTATACAAGCAACCAAAGAGATAAAACCCTCTTGAGAAGTGCTCCTTTACTCACATATCAGGACAAGTTGTGGACCCGTTTCTGGTGGGCCCCCCATAAAAGGCCCATTATGTTAAATCATGCTCCAGGAATATGAAGACAAAAAACAAAAATGTTGTTCCGTGGCATCAGAGGCAGTAAAATGATCAGATGTTAGTTTGTAATGATGACTAATAAAACATGAATATCAAACAAAATACACACATTTAAAAAGAATGCTGACGTGGCCAAGGCAGCGAATGGCTTGCACATATTAAGCTGAGCAGTGCACCCCATGTAACAGTGGTAATGACCTTCCAGGTGTCGGCGAAATAGAAATAGACTTCTGTCACCACAGAGACAGGCAGGCTCAACATCTTCACACTGTAGGTTCCTGTAAGCAGACACCCGCCAGCAGTCAGGGTAGCCGAGGTTGCTGCCATGTCGCCCACAAGTCATGGCAGAGCAGACTAGGGCAGCAGTCATTAAGAGTTTTGAAGACGGGCTGTTTTCTCCACTCTATGGTCCCTCGGGTGCCAAAGAGCGGCATTAGCAGCGTGGCCCTGCCTAAACACCTGACTTTTCAGTTGAAAGGGAAAGTGTGACTGAGCAATGTCCATGGAAATGGGAGAAATATTCAGAGGCCTCACACACAAAAGGCTAAAAGGGTGGCAGCTAAATACAAATACACTAAAGTGTCTTAGGAACACAATGAGTGCATCTTTGTGAGTAGCTAATGTATGGGGGAAGGCATGCCTGCAATCCACTTCCCACTCCTGTTTGTGCAGAAATAAATCCAATTCTTCAGACACATATCATTTCTTCATCTAGTTTAGCTCAAATAAAAACATGTCCAAAGAAGAGAGGACATTTTTGCAACAGGCCTGGTAACTTTAGGCTCCGTTAGAAAAGTAGCATCATCATAAACGCGCATGTTATGGCACTTTCTGTGGGGAATTAAAGCAGCTGGGGAGGACTATAAAACAATCCACAAGTTTTCAAGAGAGACGAAGAGACTTTTCTCTGTAGCAAAGACACTAAATTTGCAAAGTAGTGGAGCTGACAGCTATAAGTTCCTGCTCCAAACCAGGAGCTCCAGTGGACAGAAGACCAGAGTAACAATGCTGCTAACTTTGTTATTAAGAATGTCAAATTGTCTGTCTGTTTGTGTATGTGTGCGTGCATATGTATGTGTATAGCTGACACCTTGTATTAAAAGTCACAAACCAGGAGATTTGCTGAAAAGATTCCAAAGGTATCAGTGGCCAAGTGCATTACTTCCTCTCTCTCTCTCTCTCCCCCCCCCCCCCCCCCCCCCCCCTTGGGGTGATGTTATGAACGAACTTTCCTTTTATCTTCAAACAGTGAGCGGACTAGGTAGACCTGAAGCGCCGATATCAACATCATAACAATGAGATTGACCACCGACCAAAAGTTCACCCTGTCAAAGTTACTCTCCTGGAGGTTTCTGTCGCGAGCCTCGAACGCCCGCAGCAACGTCTGGATCTGCACACTTTTGCCCAGCCGAGCCTTCACGTTGTTGATGGTGTCCTGACGGAAGAGGAGACACACATGTCAGATTGAATCTGAGAAAAACATTCACATACACCGTTTCTCTGATGTGCCTGACACTAAACTTACTAAATGCACAAACTTACAAAGCAGAGTAATCAAAATCAGAGTTGGATCTCTGGGGGCAGGTTTGAGTTTGTAAACAAAGCAGTTAAATCGGGTGTGTTCCTTCTTCCATGAGAAAACAACTTCCTGCACATCTGGAAGAGGGATTTCCCTCTTGTGAGGCCTCTGTGACCTCTGACACAAATTCAGGGAGTGTCTGGTGGAGGGGCAGTGCAGGCTACTGTGGTGCAATCTGAAACAATTGGCTGCCCTCAGCCAATAGGTGACAGTTCATTATATTGTCTATTCTTGTGACACTCCTTGTGACTATATTTGGATGTCGACATGGGTCCCGTTGTTCCACACCGCATGTGATGCCATGCGTTTCCGATACTGCCTCGCAGCAGGGGGCGGTGGTGGTGCTGCTGCTTGATAGCGTGACCTCCCCAGAGGCTGAACTCATGTGTCTGTGCTGGACACTAGAGAAAAAACTCTGTTGTTAAAAGCCTTTCTGTGTTCAGCCTCTACCCGAATATCTTTGGTTTAGAGTCACTCCTGTGCTCCTGTTCATACTTTGAAATACCGCCTTAATTTTATGGTTTAAAGCGGTGTTAAATCACTGCTCCTACTAACTGAACATTTCCTGTTGTTGCTGCTTCATATTAAAAGCTCACCAGCAGCATGCTTTTATTGTGAAGAGGCTACAGGAAATGAAATGTGTTTATCACCAAGTTAGCTTTGTTATCTGTGCTTTTATTTAATTTTATCGTCCAGATATGGATATATTCTGCTCTATTTTGGTCAGCAGATCCGTTTGAAATATTACAGGGAGGACAAGTAGCCTACAAACAGAAACAGCCACAGTGAGCTGAAACGTGCTGGAGGTCTTAAGACTGGTTTGCACCAATAAGGGTTCATTTAATCTAAGATCAGTTCTAGTCAGAGCACAACTAAGTTTAAAATAAGTAAACCCAGATTTCAAATCAAGCAGAGCTCTGTTGCACAATTAAGAAAGTTTAGCAAACCCAAGTTTATTGATGTAAACCAAAATTAAATACTTAAAAATCAATGAAGAGATGCTTGCTTACCCAAATTAAAATTTATTAATTCATACACGTGCTGTCTGGACGTAATAAGTAGACTATAAAAGATTAACTGTTAACTTCCGGCGGCTGTACTCTGTATGCCTTAACAACATTGTTTGCTAGCTAAATCTAAAAAGTTAATCAGCCTACTCATGATGGCTCGGTCCAAAAAGGTCCTTTGAGAAAAACATGTTGGCCGAGTGAATGGAGGTTTGGCCAAATAAGATTAAAAAAGACAGACAACAGCACAGTAAGGAATAAACAGACAGCCTGGCAGTAACTGACAGACTGTTCATTTCTTTCCCTGCCATGTTTTACAATTGGTTCCTGTTCAGCTCCGTAAAAAGTTTCCTGCTGAACTGGAATCTTGAGGGAAATTCCACAGATTGATAAGCTCATTGGGTTGAGTCTGTCCCCTAACCTTCTTCATGGAGTTTAATTAGTTTGGTCAATCCATCTCAAAAAGGCAGCCATTTTAAAAGTCAAACCTCCTGAAGTGTATGTTTAAATTTAATACTGGATCGCATTTTAAATTGGGGTTTAAAGTTTTGGTGCAGCACGATTCAGTTTAATCTAGGTTTAAATAATAATAAAAAAAAATAATAATAATAATTTTGAATCTTTTTTAAAATTTTAAGATAGTTTTAAAGTTCGGTGCAACATAATTTATAGTTAAACCATGATTTAATCTGATTCAAAACTTAACACTTGTTGGTGCAACCCAGCCTTACTGTGTTTGTGACTAGCATGCCTTCAACACGTCATGAAGGTCAACACCTTTACCTTGCTGTGCAGTGCTGTGGAAAACCGCGTCATGACTACCTCCCCTATTATGAAAAAACTCTTTATGTGGTGCAATTTTGTTGGCAGCCTGTTGGGTCACTTTGTACCCTCTATGTCATCCTGAGAGCATAGGTGGCACAGTGACAATTTTCTCAGTGGCAGACAAGGGAGGGACAAAGTCTAAAACGTACAGTGAGAATAAAACAAACATTGTCGATAAGTTTGATCTACTCACCAGTGCCAATAAGGCTCTAAAGTTCTCACACAAACAAACCTATTAGACAACACACTTCATCTTTTCTGAATAACGTAACACGTGGTCCATGTCAGACTGGCTGCACCCTCACCATAATGTCTTCCAGCTTCATGTCCAGTATGTCTGTTCCGTGGACGTACTCCTTCCAGTCATCTGGGTCTTCATCTGCATCCATGTTGTCCAGAATCAACTCAAAGAAGATGAGCTTCTCTGAGACGGAACTGAACGTGTTGTCAAAGCAGAACATGTAGTCTCCATCCTCAGTTTCAATACTGGAGGGAAGCACAGGCAGTAAGAGCTTGCACAATGAATGATAAGTAATGCATGTCTCCCAGATCGCCTCTGTAACTTACGTGTGCACTCCATCTGACTTGCGGTAGTCACTGAACAGCAATTCGCCAGAGGGAGAGGAGATTAAGAAGTCGACATCAAGACCTGCACCATCTAATACCTGTGGACATTTGAGGACATTCACACATGAGAAACTGTTAGAAAATTGAGAGACATTAAAATGATAATGCAAGTTTGTGTGGGTTGCAGCAAGCAGCACTTGATTTACGTATTAATTTATTTCATACATTAAATGTGAGGAATGCTAGTTTTTCCACTCAAGGTCTCCCTCGTTCTCCACTGGAAGTGATAAGCCTGGATACCTTGTCCTCCATGGAAGACACTACAACAGATATACAATGCTTTGGATTTCTCCCCCAGGCAATAACAAATGGCAACTCCCTGACATCGCCTAAAGTCTAGCTGGATACACCAGAAAGTCCAACACAGAGATTCATACTAAGCTGCACAGTAACTGGCATAACAGGTTCAGAAGAATATGAAAATCGAGGTGTGTGAGCCTCATAACTCTTGCGCAAATGATACTTTGATTTAACACAGCAGTTTGCCAGTGTGATTTGTATGTGGTCTGCATTAATGTCATCTGCAAACGAGAACCATAACACATAGAAAACGTGAACAATAAAAAGGGACAATCAACATGATCCCCCACCCCCCCAATTACGACTTTGGCAGGTTACAGTTAGAGGTTACGGTTTTACACAAGATTATCCAAATTATGTGAGTCTTTATGACCTGATATTCAATCTCCAGTGAGGCATCTTTCTTCATGGTCTGGTAGAAACACTCCTTGCGACCAGCGGGTAGAGTGAACGTGAAGTCACTGTCCGAAGACTGAGAGAAGTGAGCCAGCACCACAAACCTCTCCGAGACCAGAGCGACAAACACGGACAGTGTCCACAAAATTACCCGGTCTACCTCCATAGTCAAGCCTGCGTGCCTTAAAGTCCAAAAGAAACAAAGCGGCGGTGAAGTGTTTCAGTAAGTAAGCAGCGCAGCGGCTAGTTCTGTTCGTCCAAACTTCACTCAGTTCTCGGCACTGTCGGAAAGTTTAGGACCCCGCCGGTTTAAAACAACACATATTTATTTAAAATAGTATTGGATAAATTCACTTCTCTATTTTTAGTTACTCAAATTAAGCTAATTTCTGTATCGTATTTATCATTCGATATATGACGCATAAAATAAAATCGTACGGACACTTTTTTAGGGGTCTTCTCAAAATGCATTCTGGGATATGTAGTTCTTCTGGTCCGTGTGGCGTAAACAGAAGGAATCAGCCTCATTTTCACCGCATTGCTTACGGCTTATTATAGACTGTATTCAAAAGTCAATTTCTTCCTTTTAATAAGAAAAGTGCAATTGACCATTACAAGCTAAACATGTAAAGAAGAAAGCCATGATTGACAATATATAGGCCTACATGTATAAATATGTGTTTTTTGGGTGTTATTTTTTTTTCTTTTCAAGACTCTACAAATCAAAAAAATATATAGTATAGTAGTTTAATGAAAAATCCCTACAAAATATTCATATTCATATATAAATATTAAATGAAGAGGTGGAAATGATTGCACCTCTGATAAAGATAGACTAATACAATGTAGGTGCATTGAGCCTTGGGCTTTAATAACAAATTATTGTGTTAGAAATGTCTTTTCAGGATTTTCTAATATATATATATATATATGACTATGAGGTTTCTTTTGCGATGCAGAAAAAAGTACACTGTGTTCACATTCCTTCAAGCACTCACCACACACCACATCAAGTGAGTAATTGCCTTAACAAAAAACGACTGTATCAACACTTAACGCACCACGTTTGGTGGTTAATGCTTGTGCAATAACTTACTAACATTGCCTGCTTTATTAACTGATTTGCTTATCAAGAAAAGGCTGACGCGTCCTGCTCCACAGTCACCAACTCATCCCCAGTCCAGGGGGCGAGGATTGTCCACAGATACGGTGTCGCTACGTGTCCTGTGATTGGTCAACAAATCCACAGCTCGGATTTAATTGGTCGGACGTGAAGCAGGGGTTGAACTCACCGAGAGCTAGCTACCCGTCAACAACAGTGGTTACTAAAGCTGAGAAAGAGGCGGACAACTGGTCCGCACAATGAAAATTAGCACGCTTCAAGTGTAGGGTTTAGCCACAGAAGGCAGTCGTTTGTTCATTTGTAATTAAAAACAGGCCCTCAGCCAACAAAAAGCCTGTCTTCGGTGTATTGTGAAGATTAGAAAAAAACCCAAAGAGCGAGGATGTTGGTCCCCGCGGGAAGATAATGAAGAGGCTGCGCGTTTTGTTGGTGTGCCTCATTGTAGCTCTCCTGTGCTGGTAAGCTTACCCCACATCTCCAATCAAATCATTAATGGCATGCATGTCGGACAAATGACGCAACAATAGGCGAATCACGTTTAATGATAATTATACTGTCCGTCACATGGCTTTGTCTTCTACCTATCCGTCAGTCATCAGTGTGCACTGACAGTCAGGAATCCTCCTTGCTAACTTTCACAGCTAACATTATCAGCTAGTTAATGTGTGGTGTGATGTGTAGTTGACCTCTGATGTTAAGTCATGGTTTTGTCGATACTTGACATAACTGGTTGATGACGTCTGTTGTTTAAATGGTTTATTGTGGGTTAGTGGATTAACGTTAGCTTTCCAGCTGTTGAATAGCAGCACAGCTAGCTAAGTAAACCCAAACCAGTGAAGTTGGGTTGTGACTGCAAACCTTACTGTCTGGTGGCTAATTATACTGGAAATGTTAATGGCGAGCTTTGTATCCTTTCTGATAAGGATATTTAATGATACAATCGTAGTTTTCTCTCCAGGTAACGTGGGGCTTCAACTCACTCCATTATTTCACTATAGGTTATTTTCCAATATATTTAATTATCCCTCTTGAAAATTCCCCCCAAATCGTGCTAAATCCACATAATCAGCTAGCAAAGTCCAAACTGAAATCTTAAAATTATTTAGATGGTCTGGGCAACAGATTTGGATCCAGAATGACTCAATTTGCAATCTTTTGAAAAAAGGAAAAGCAGACATGAATAATGCAGACTATGTTGGCATTGTTAGCCTAATTAATAAATTACTAAAAAAGCAAGTAATGAGCAATGTTCAAAATTAAATGGATTAAATTTCTGTCAGTTGACCAACAAGAGTAGTTACTCATCACTCCTTACATAATAATCACTGCAAAACTCTGAGGAGCTAGACTGTACAGTCTCTATAAAGGTGAAAATGCAGTGTAAAATGATATTTGTACAAACATGACGGATCTGTTATAACAAAAGTTGCACTATGAAACACAGTGCGTGGTGTGGTTCCTCTCTACAGTATATGCAGACAGAGGTGACATCTGGTAGATTAGCTCATGAATTTGTGTAATCTCAGAGGCACGAAGCAGGTAACAATATGCAGGGTTTGTGAAATGGGATTAACAGGCTAGCATGCCACCTTTATCCAGATTGGTGATTTAGGGGCAGCAAATCATTCAGTGTTTTGCCTGCTGATTTGTTGTTTTTGTTCTCCACTGTCCTAGTCATTTGTTTGTGTAAAACTATTCATCGCCACTTTTCTTGACAATATATTGGGTTAGATGTTTTTTTTTTTTCATGCTAGTCATAATAATTGGTTGAAAAATAAACACCTTTTGTTTCAGTATTAATAATAGAAAGAAACATTCTAAACTTTTGTTTTAAAACTTCAACAACCGAGCTGTTCCAGAAAACGTAGTACTCTTGCATAAGATGTGTAGGCCGAGTCTCTTCTTTTGTTATAATGTTTCCAGGAAATGATACCTTAATACCTGTGCTGTCAGTAGAGAGCAGTGGTTCTATAGTGGTAACACAGGCTGTAATGATCTTATCCATTTCATACCCCATCATTATGGTCTAAAACCAGTAGTGGTTTTTTTCGTCCTTCGTTTTTCCTCAGAGCATCGAAAACACATTTTTAATCTCATGTTTTATTGAGTGTAAGAAGAATGAGCCTTATTTAATGCCCTCATCAATAAGTAAAACTTCATCTAATACACAATTTGGTGTACTGGATGCAAAAGAATGCAAACTAGTATGTCTAAATATTTGGTCAGACTGAAAAGAAAAATCCTACTCACTCACCCAGACTATGATAAATTCACGTCTTAGTCTCTGTATGATCACATTTTCATCGATTAGCATATTTAAGTATTCAGGTGTTGTTCGCATAAGATTTAGTGTATGTTTTTGAAAGACAGAAACATGAGAACATGAAAACACAGCAGTTAGGCAGAACAGGGTGCTGCTATGTATCTTCTGAAGGCCAGTGAAACAGGGACACTGACTGAGGGATCAACATATTCGTAGTTAGGCATTTATATTCAGGATTGTCCATGGGAATATTGTAAATTTAATTCATGAGTGAGACGGCCTTGCACGCCAGGTGTGTGCTTGGTGCACCCTTTCACTTTCCCACACGCTAACTAATGACCATGCAACCACATGCACAGACTTCATTACTAATGCAAACCCTCTTTAGTGTGCTGCTGTCGGCTTCTCGTGCCTCTGTGCCAACTCTCACACGTCCCAGTGGGAACAGAGAAATGGGGAATGCAGTCCTTGCAGTAATCCAAAGGTTTCCAAGGCAGCAGTAATTTTAGACAGAAAGGGACTCTGTATTAGGAGGCCAGTGGCAACTCCCCACCCCCAAACTATGGGGGGCATCATTCTGTCGTCGTGATTCACCTGCTGCTTTTTAATAACCCTGTGCTGCTCAACATGGTCACTGCTAATGTTGTTATTTACCGTTCAGATTCTAGGCTTTTATTTGTTATGTAAAGTGTTCTATATGTTACTGTGAGACTGCTGTTGCTGCTCAGCTAGAGAACTTTATGCTGCAGTGCTCAGAAAGGGTGTGGGTGGGTGTGTGTGTGTCATGCTGCCCCTTCACTCACATAGTCGGCAACAGGGATCTTACTGTGTGTACTGTGTGCCAGCTCAGGCTGTTGACATCACCGGAGAAAGTTTTGAGAGCATGGGAGTGTTTGTGTGTAGGTGCACATTTCCAGCCAGGTTGCCTCTCAGTAATGATAGCTTACTGTTACATATATTTTCTCCCTGTTTTGCAGGTTACAAACTGACAGAACTTGTTGTTGGACTTTCAGGCATCTTTCTGCTTATTGTATATTCTCTCAAACTCAAAAAAATTGGGTTCATTGCATTGGTACAGGAGCATGCTCTACAAAAATAGCTGCATGTTTTGTCATCATCTCATTCTGTCCCTGTGTCATAGGCTTATTAGTTTCACAGCCATTTGAAGATTATTGTCGTTATGTAACACGATAAGAACGCAAGAGATAACTCTGCAGCCAACTGACCATATTCCATTTGACTGCAGACACTTTCTAACCATCCACAGCATAACAAAACTATCATAGCATTACAATTCTCTGAGCATGTGCTGGTAAGAAGTAGTTGTCCATGCAGTGATGTTAAATTTGAAAAATCTTCTAAATCCCCTGATTGTTGCTATTTAGCGCTCTTGTGTTCTCGAAGAGGGTTTTTTCTTGTCCAACCTCTTTCCTTTCCTGAGGGGGGGGGCGACTGCAGCGGTGTGGAAGTGGTGTGGTTACAAAAGATAAGATGAACAACAAACCACCGTAATGGTTAAGACTGTAACAACAAAAGGGGCCAAGACGATCAACTTATTTCACCACCTCAAGCAGAAGCACGCGGTTGGGTACGAAGAGAGCACAAAATCCTGTGTGGAGAGCTCAACAGCTATTTCAATATTTTGTCATATCATCAACAATATCATATGCTGAAATACCGTGAAATATTGTGATATTATTTTAGAGGCATATCGCCCAGCCCTCTTGTGTACCTCTGTTTTCTCTTTCACCCCACACACATACTCACACACACACACTTTGAATTGTTGTAAACAAACAAAGAATTAAAAACTTTTGACTGTGTGCTCCTCTGTCTCTGACGGCATCAAAGGAAATGTGAGAGATGTACAAAGAAGGAAGCCAGGGTAGAGAGAGGACCCCCTCTCGCTAAAATGACTGTGTTCTGACCACATTGTAAAAATTTCTTTTTGGGAAAGTTGTTACAGAAGTAAGATTTGCCTTGCGTTGCCCATGTGTGCCAGTGTCCAGGGAAACTGTAGTCACGGATAACTTCTATTTCCAACCAGTATCTGTACTGGGCAGTGAAAGTAAATGACTGAGTGTTTCGGACTTGAAGGTAAAATCGAAGTGCAAAGTAACAACGCCTGCCTTGGGAAACGACAGTGTTGCTTACTGTAGCCTTTTCCTGAAACTCGTCAACTCTCAGCTACTCAGTCAGTTCATCCAACTGCCTTGTTGCTTTTATGGTCCTGTAATACTGTATGTATGGCCACTGTGATTTACTGCATGTGTGTCCATACACATGGTTATTTTTTCTCTCCTGTTAGTGCTGACTTCATTAGTCGACTCCCTTTGGTGTTCTTGCATAGTACATATTGTCCGGCTGTATGCCTGGGCCTTGTATGTGCAGTCTAGTCAAAGGGTGAAGGAGTATCTCAAATATGAAGGTGTATAACTCTGGAATTTACCTTGCGTTTCCCTATTTCAGATGTTTGAACAGCATGTTTGCCGCATTCTCACTTCATGTTGAGCCATAGTCTGGTGGTCAGAGGAGTATGATCAATAAGTAGTTTCTCTTATGTGGTCTGAAGGACATTAACATTAATTTATTATGAGCTACAGACGTCTAAACCCACTTTGATACTTACTTATGTATAAGCACCACATCCTGTACTGTCACCATGTGCAAGTCATGTGCATGTGTGCACATGGATGCACAGATAAGGGCTGTGGCTTGTTTTCTAAAGCTTTCTTGACTAACTTTCTGAGCGAGGACCCAGCATATCTCAACCCTCAAATGAATGGTATCAAAGGTACTCTTTCTTTCTTTTTTCTTAAACATAGACATTTAAACTATTGAGTAACTTACAATGAAGTGACGTGGAAGTGTTACTAAAGCAAAACAACAAAAAAGCCCCAAAGCTATCTGTCAGAGCAAATATGAATAATCATCATCTTCAGGGAGCATATCACACCCCGGCCTCTTGTTCTAAGACATCGCTGTTTGTGTTTTCTCTTAAGTTAAAGCTTACCAGATCATGTGTCTCTTGTTCCAGAATTCAATTTGGAAAATGGATAAGGGCTGAGATGTTTAGGCAATCAAGTAATTGATTGCCTAAACAGTAAATGGCAAACATTGGCTGGTCTCAGGCTTGTTATGTTTTATTTTATATCATTTGTGAAAAAAACTAGAGTTTCTTTGTGTTTTTAACCGACAAAATAAGCAATTTGGAAACATCACTTTGTTAAAGGAACGAAGAACAGGCACTTGGGGTTAGCTTTTTTAATAAGCTAAATTAACTAAATATTATTATCTATTGAATAATTATACAATGATATATCTTGTTTTGGGGTGGTGATGGCGCATAGATAAGATGCTTGCCTTTGGCGTGGGAAACCCGGGTTCGATTCCCACTGTGAGACCTCCACCATTGTGTCCCTGAGCAAGACACTTAATCCCTAGTTGCTCCAGAGGTGTGCAACCTCTGACATGTATAGCAATTGTAAGTCGCTTTGGATAAAAACGTCAGCTAAATGTAATGTAAATGTTTTGCTTGTGACTCTGGTTGGCAGGTTGTTAAACGTAGAAATGGGGTTTATTAAAATCCTCTAGATAAGAAGAATTCCTTTTGTCTGACTGAGAGACTGGTCTGTTCCGCTGCCGGGCCAGTGGATCCATTTTGCCTTGTAAATTTAGTGATAAAACGTTCCCTTTCCTTGACCGTCTTTCTGTTGTTGTTGTAGCCTGCCAGAGTTTAGCACCACAGGCTGGCAGCTCTAGTTTTATGTGAGGAGACAGATCTGAACCGGCAGTCCAGAGCACACTATTGTTCCTGCCCGCTGGCCATGGAGACTGCTGAGCACATTCAGCACTCTGGCCTGCCGGCCTTCCTGTCTCCCAAGTACAAGGCTTTCTGTATAGCCCGACCCATATGGAATTTTTAAGTCAGACACCGATTTCGATATTTGAGGATTTTAAAGTCCGATAGCCGATATATCGGCCGATATTCTTTCCTCCCCTTATTTTAAGAAACGCATAACATAAACAAAGATTATCCCTAACCTTTGTTATATTGAGACCTCACCAAGATACCATGACATAATGCAGTTTAAAAAAGACTTTGTTATTGTTAAAAATAGAACTTTGAACAAAAGTACAACATCCATAGCTCCAGGTTGACTGCGGTCAGCTGATGTTTTGTTCTGTGGTGCTGCAGTGTTTTGAACAGAGGAGCTGCTGCGCGCCCTCTGGTGGGCAAACTATGCAACACTCATGACATGAGGGAAGGATCTGACTCTCTGTTTCTCTTTTTAATAGTCATATATCGACTGTTTTTCCAATGCAGATATATCTGCAAGTAACTTATATCGGCCTATAATATCTGCAAAACGATAAATTGTTCGGTCTCTAGCTTTCTGTATGTTAATGCTTTACACGAGTAACACGAGTAATGTGAAGTAGTTAGAGTGAGTCTACACCTGAGGTAGATCCAGGGTTGGGTGAAATGAGCACATCAAAGAAAGCGCTTAGCTGTAGGGCTGGGTGCAGAAAACGATCTCGAATCCAGATAGCAATAAAATTGGAATACATAATGAACACAGGATGCTTGTACAGAGGATGGTTTGTGCAGTCATAATCCAGTCAGACTGCAGTTTATAATATAGCTTGTTAGGCTGCAGTTTCTTCTGACTCCTGACAACTGAGCTAAACAGAATCATCGATTAGTTGAGAGAGAAAGAACAATGAGTAGAGTTGTATTAGTCTACTTTATCTGTGTTTACTTGAACATAGCTGCACTCTTTAGAAGTAAGTTAATGTGGAAGTAACAACTGGATAACGACCAAAACAGATCTGCCTTAAAATCACAGTATTTTGGGTGAAGACGGGTATCACTGAGAATATTGTAAAGCAGAGACATACGGCCAGTCTCTATGAGGTGTCTTGTTAATTATTTAATTTTTTGGCCTTAAATAACAACAAAAAGCGGATGGATAAAGGACTGAGTGTCTTCTGTTTCAGTTTTGTGTTAGTCCCTCTAGTCTCTCACTTCCTTTACTCAGAAACGTCTTCAGTAGGCTCCTTTTCCAAGGTAAACCTTCAACTGTTACTCTGCAACTGTATTTGATAATTGTCCCACACCGCATATTAACATATTTTTGTATTGTGAATGTTGTGCATTGTGTCCGTGTAGGTTTGTTTAAAAAAAAAGAGCATGACATGAATTGTTGAAAAGCTTGCAGTTGTCTGCGGTGGGCCCCCTTGCAAAAAATTTTTTTTTAATTTTATTTTCTGGCAGCAGGAACTTCTTTGCAGGATCCTGTTGCCCACATAATATTTTTCTGGGAATAGGTAGGCTTGCAGTGAAAGTTGAATGCAGGCCAGTAGCCTGAGGCTCTGTCAGTGGTTAGAATGAAATTGCCACTGTTTACTGTGTGAGGGAGTGAATAGTATTCTGAAGGTGGAGATTGTAAGGTCTTAAAGGCGTCAGAACGCTAACATAGTGTTAATGCCTGTGTTTCCCTGTGTGAGAAGAGGGAGTGACAAAGGGTAGAGAGTTGATTGATTTGACTATTTAAGTTATAATTAAGTTTCAACTTTTTTATTTTATTTAACTTTTTGTGGCTTACCAATAAACATATTTTCAGAGTAATTTAACAGTGCAAGTGGTTTCCCATGGTTTTATGGTACGTTGTCTTCAAGTTCAAAAATCAAAAAAAAAAAAAATCAAGTTATTTTTTTTTTTTTTTTTAACACATCTCAATTCTGACAGCTGGATACTGTATTTACTCGGACTTTCTGATAGTTCATTATACTCAAATTTGGGCTTGCTTTGCTTTTTCCTGTGCTCCTAGAGAAAGACACTATTTTCCCCCTCCTGGAAATGCTGTGGTTTCTTGTCTTCCCCTCCCCCTCTCTGGCTCACTGCTCTTCACTGTTTACCCTTTGCAGCTACCAAATGGTTTTCATGCTTATACTGCAAGTGGTGGTCCATTTCTCTCCTTTTTCTTTGTTGATGGTTGAGTCTTGAATGCAGAGAGTGTGTGTGATTGTTTTGTATGTGTGCTAACTATCAGGGTTAGGGCAGTGTACAGAAAGCTGCCTTGTACATAGTTGACACATGAAAGAACATTGTGTACTAAAGCTAATGAGGCCATGTTTTGCTTAGCTTGCATATAAAGACATACCAGTGCCATCAAATCTCCTTTCCTTAAGCTGCCTGCTGGATGCAAAATCCTGTTATCTTATTTCACAGGCCAAAATAATTACATTTGTAATGGACATCACAATCAAATGGGCAACATGCATTAGGCTAATTGTTTCAGATTTGATAAATATGTAGTATGAGCATAATCTTCAAAACCAAAATATCACAGTATTCATGTAAATTTCCAGTGTTTTGTTGCTTCCTTGCTCATTAGGGTGCCCCTGTTTGCATTGCATTGCAGTACGTATAATAAATGTTTCACTGGTAAAAGTACACTGTGTACTGAGGTGAGGAGTGAGTTTTTGTACCCTTGCTGTGCCTGCTGATGAATACTAAGAATGCACATGCATTGTATCCACGCCCACCCATGCTGGAAAAGTGGCTTTTCCTATCAAATTACATTAGATCACATGACTGCGCCCTTCAGTCCCATTGTCCTGGACCAATGTTCCTGATGTCGCCTTCCCAGGCCTCTTTGATCCCTGTCTGACTGGGACTACTGCGATGCTTCAGTGTTGCCACCATACCGTGACTATGGGTCTTTTGTCTGGCTCGGTGTGTTTAATTTCACTGCTGATAAATATAGTGTTATGCGAGTATTTAACAAATTGGTTAAAGCTTATGATTGCCCTTGTTAAGCCAGATCACTTAAAAACTAAAACTTGACTGTAGCTTAACTTTAATAAATAAAGTCTCCCAGAGTAACTCAGTAAATCTGTTAAACTTGATTTACTATGTTTTTAGATTTTTGATGTATTATTCTGATGTATTGTTCTAATTACTTCAAGTATTTTATATCTATTATACACTCTTTTAGCAGTGTGTACGTGAATGTGTCCATGGCCACAATGAAGGACCGTCTAATCAACTGACATCCTCTGCGTAAACTATTTTCTGGAGAATGTAATTTCTGGTTTTCCCTCTGATGTCCTCGAACTGATCTGTCTACACTCTCTGTGATTTAAGGAGTTTCCTGATGGACAGACATCTGTATTTGTTGCTAAACTAACGACCAACTGCTGCTAGCTGCCATTAGATTCTTGGCACATGGGCATTAGACCGCCTGGAGGAGGAAGTTTAATAAAGCTTTATTTAAGCTTTAAAGCTAATAGGAACGCTAACTGCACGGCTAACTCAGCTAACTAGCTAAAAACAGCTAGAGTTAGCAGCAGTTAGTGGTTACTTAAGTAACAAGTAAAGCTGTCTGTCCATCAGGAAACTCTGTAAATCCCAGAGAGGTTAGACACAGCAGTCAGAGGGCATCAGAGAAATAACCAGAAAATAGTTTCTCCAAAATCATTTGCATTTGATTCTTCAAAATGATAATGATGGATTTGTTTGTTAGCATACAGAGCAGGGACGTGAGACGTGGTCACAAGTGGTCCCTGGAGACGCTTTCTAATGCCAGGTGTAAACTGATGTGTCTTGGTCGTGTTTGCATTTACAAGTTCACAGTTTATTTGTGGTGTCTGTGCTCAGAGCCTCTCTGCCTGCCATGCCTTTTCATAGCATCAAGTCTGGTACATACAACATTATCAATAATGTTGTATGTACCAGACTTGATGCTATGTGTCATTGAGGTTTAAATGAATCTGAATTGTTGACAACAAACGGCTCTCTTAACGGTTCTGGATGAAAATGAAGAGTGGGCTGCGGTTATGTTCCGCCAGGTTACTTGGCCCTTTTGGTGCTGCAGGCTAGCTTCCAAATAGAGGTGTGTTTGTTCATTCACACTACATCCTAGAGAGAGGCTCCTGTGTACATTTTGAAGGACTTATTTGCGTCACACAGACACAGTCTAGTCAAAGAAGGATCCTTGTAGATCAGATAGACAAACAAGCTTTACAAATCGTTTAAAGTATTGTGGATTATAAGCATATGTGGGCTTCTGTTAGAAGAACTCAAGGGTTTATCAAATTGTGATTATCAGTCTTTAAAAACTGGATTAAGTGCTGTCATTCTACCAGGAACTACTGGGCCTTTGCCAGTGCATTTATTAGCATGACATTTTAACAAGAACAATAACAAAAGCCACCAAGATGAAGTATGACATCAGTGTATACGCTGTTCCATTGCTTGGAGCTTATTAATCCAAGGTGATATAGCCTAATATCACCCAATTGTATTTTTTTAATTCATTAAATACATTGAGCCCACTTGTTTCTCTCTAAGAAAAGACCTAGCCATACCTGGAAATGTGTTTATTGAATATCTGTAAAACTCATGGTCATATTTAGCTAACAAACTTTTTTGTTTTCTGTGGCTACAATTTTGTAAGTAGAGCAATTGTATCCTGACCATATGAGTCAAAAGAAGTTGAATCTGAAAGATGCCTGTTTTATTTAAGAGATTCTTCATATTTCCTCACCTTCTGGGTTCTGTGCAGTCATGTTTGTCCTATTTCTTCCCACATACTGGGAACTCCTAACAGTTCGGGACAGCTCTGTGGCTTTCCTAAATCAAGACAAGAAACCAATGCATAAAGTTGACATGCTTTTATTGCTATGGTCAAAAGTGAGACCCAAAAAGGCATCACTCAGAGTTTTGTTCCAGTTGGGATGGCTGTCCTGATGCTTGATAAGTACAGACCCAGATCCTGGTGCCAGGAACAGGCCTGGGTCATAACTCTTTGGAGGGGATAAACTATATGGAGTATGTTTCTATTCCTCCTATACAGCAGGTCAGCACACGGCATTAAAGCACTTTGCACTCTAACTCCATTCACAACTTTTAGTGCCTTTGGTCGCGAAGATTAGCAAAAAGGGCAGCAGTGCTAAGCTTTGGGGCTAATGCTTCTGCAGTAGCACGTTATTATTTTCCCACAGTAGATTTTCAACAACTCTCACTTGACAGACACCAACTTTACGTCAAGTCCCGCCCCATTACTCCGCCTCTCACTGGCTAACCTTAACCATCATAACCAGTAGAGGTATTGAGTATTAGCCAATCAGAGAGAAAGCTGGGGGGGGAAATGTATGCACTGCAGCAGCAAGGTATAAAACATGAACCACTCCCTCAAATCTTTCCTTTGGCCCTACTGTTTGCTGCTGAGATTTCTGTTCTCTCAAATCTCTCAAAACCAAACTCTCCTGCTGCTTCTCTGTGCCCCCGAATTTTTGATTTGTTAGAATTGCTAGGGAGTGTGAAACTAATTCCTTGACTGTAAAAATAACCTACTGTCTGTAACCAGTCATTAGCAAGGCCTTTGGATTAGCTGCGCTGAACGCGGTGTGTTGTTGGTTAGCATATGTACCACAGGGTAAGATGGCAGGGAGGGTCTGGTTCATACATTTGTTTTAGAGAGATATTCCCCAGTTCAGCCCCCATGTCCTGGCTGCTCCAAGGATGCACCAGTAGAGAGGATTATGGAGGATCAGCAGGTTTTAGAACAAATTGCTGCTCTACATCATTCCATGCTTCAATGTGGAGGAAAGTCGGAACGCAAACATACCCATACTAACACGCTCAATCCTCTAAGGCTGGGCTTTTAGGCTCTGCCCCCCTTTTCCACCGAACAGTGACGACATGTTTTTGTCTGCCTGGCTGATCCGCTGGCCTACTTTTACCAGTGAGCCCTGGCACATCTCCCTGCCCCACAATCCACCTCTGCCCACGTGGATCCTGGATTCTCTCTCCTCAGCTCTTTTCCTCTCTGTCTTCCTCTCAGCCAGCTTATTTCTGTCAGCTATTTGGAGTTAAACGGTGCATTGGTTGAATTTTTATCCTCCGCCTGCTTGAAGAATTCATATTCTTAGAGATGTTGCTCTGTGAGAAAACAGCTGGATTTATTTGGCCTTTTTTATTGGGTTGTGCATGTGTTTACTCGCCCCAAGTATGTGATTTAAGCTTTGGTGAGTTGACGTATCAGTTTTGTAAGGAAACCTGAACTAACACACTCATCATCATCACGCTGTTCTCCATCAGCCTTCCTCACATTATTAACCTATCTCCCATCACCACATGGCGTAAATCAAGAATTTGAGTTGAACTTCAGTGAAAAACATCACAAGACTCTCCTCTGCCTCTGGACAGAGAGACACACTATTCACATTCCTGTTCAATAAACAACACCATCATGACATTTAAGTGACCTCAGTATGATATCAATCAATTTGACTAATTTACTGCCCTGCTGTTGGTCACTGCTCCCTCTTCTTATGCTTTTGTTTATCTATACCCTGTTGCTGACACAGTGACACCGTTGAAGTAAGTTAAGACAATGGAGGTAGGATGTGGATAGTGTACAACACGTGCTGTCGGTTAGTTAAAGGTTTTTTGTGTGTGATAGAGAGACTTTATACAATAAGCAGCAAGAAGCTTGTCTGAGATTTAGGCCAGGACAGGGAAAGTCAACAACTAATCTGCCCTGACCCAGGATATATTCTTGTGTTGCAGTGTCATGCAATGAGAAAGACGAGTGTGTGATGAGAAGGCTGAGTGACAAAGCACTTGTGATCTAGACTCAATTATTTACAATAAAGTAAAATGGGGAAGGCTGTCGAAGCAATACAGCTATAGAGCTCATAGACCCAAGGTTGTAGGGAGCTCCATGCAAGTTCACACTTGTCACGCTTGATGCCTCTGAAAATATTTAGTCACAAGGCACACATCCTGCCTGAGATTGGAGCACAGTTTGCATGCCGTGCAGCTGGTGAAAATATTTGACTCGGCTGCTGGGAGATGAATCTCTCCGCAGCCTATTGTCTATGCAGTTTTGTCTGCTCTTTGTCAACCTAGTCAGTTGGTACAGTACCGTGCAGTTGATTCATACCATGTCTCCTTGTTCTGAATGGTCCTAAAGCCAACAGGAAATATCAGGGGATTTGGCTGTTGGGAACCAGTGGAGACCGTGTATCAGCCAGCGTGTCTGTGTGCATCTGTGCAAAGCTGTGCTGCCTTTAATTGTTGTATTGTGCACTGAAAGGCAGTATGATGGCATAAAAAGTAGAAAGCTGTTTTTAAAGGTTATCGCTCAGTTTGTGAATGTGTCCTCAAGCAAGACACACAGACTCCATCGGAGCCCTAGAGGTGTGTTGTGTGTGCTAACATGTTTCTGAAACAGGGGGAAAACGTGCTGATAATGTACAGAAATTTACAAAATGATTCAGCCGTTCGTTTCCAGAGAAGAGCCTATAACATGGAAAACTTGTTTAAAACCCCCAGGTGCTTCTGAAGTTGGAGAGGAAATGGGAATAGAGAGAGAATGAGGAATGGTGAATTTACAAGCTGCTGAATCATAAGTCTTGCCTCAGGCTCTTCTTTCATTAGCTTGGCATTGACCCACTACTGCTATGTAACGCACATGGCACATTTCTTCTTTCAGCAGCCAGAAATTCCCCCTCCCACTGTTGCATAACTATTGGAATTACAAATTACACACACAGCACACCCCCAAAGCAGATCCTGTCAGACCAGCCCCATCTTCACCTTTTTTCCTCTTTTCATCTGCTTTCTGTTTTTTTTTTTTTTTTCATCTTTTAGAAGGAATGTCAACCCTCAGGTTTTTTGTTCACTCATCGAGGTAATGCTGGCGGGGGGGCATCTTTCCCGCTTATTTTACAGTACAGGGTAACACAGGGCATTTGTTCTTGAATTGCTCCACATGTTTTATCTCTGTATTTGCATTTTTATCATTTGAATAGCTCTCTGCAACTTGGCAGGTTCCAGTTAACTATTGGTTCATTGAGTCACATTGCGGATGCCGGACAGGTCCATCATCACGGAAGTTTGTACAGGATTGTTTACTCTGTGACAAGTCTGCTTAAACCTGCACCCTGGTGTGTGATCGGTTTGTCATCGATCAAGTGTGTATTTACACAAGTGTTCTCCTATCTGGGTGATTGTAAGCCTTTTTAAAAAAAAAAAACGATCACAAGCAAAGTTTGGGAACATGAAGTCGTTAACTAAATTATTCTGTCAGTCTGTTTTAATTAACGGATATTAATAACAGCCACAGTGTATACACATTTAAAATAAGATTGTACAACTTTTTAAGAATTGAGTGAATTTTATGCAGGTAAGGTCCTTATCTGAAACTAGACAGTGAAACAGACACGTTTTTTTTTCAGAGAACATGCAGGAACAACAGGACCTTGATATAAGCACATCATTGCATCGCAAAGTATTCAGACCATACCAGACCACGTCGAGAGACCTTTGGAAAATTTCTTAAACAATCCTAAGGCTTTGTGGCATCCTGTGTACTGATATTCTGAAGGCTTTAAGTAAACAGTGTGGATCTCTGTTGAATTTTGCATGATCTAACAATGCTTTCCTGTAAGCACATTACAGCTACCGAGTTCTGACTAAAGAGGGATGAATTCTAGCAGGTAGGATCTTGTGAGATCTTGTTGAAACGAAAAAAAGATCAGTCACTTATTTAGAGATACTCAGTAATTCTGAGAGGGACTGCCCTATAACCACACGTTTAAACAGATTTGTGCTATCTCAGTGGATAGACCTACAGTATGTCTGGGGATCAGAATCAGTATGAATGCATAGAGGCATGCATTAAATATTTATAGTTTACACTTCACAGGAGTGTATTACATAATTCTGTGGAGTTGTTTTCAGTAAAATATCTGAAATATGTCCTTCCTTTAGATCCGTGGGTGTTCTAATGTTCGAGAGTGGAGAAGAACACAGACATTTGACACCTTACACAACATAGTTTAAAGCTATGGAAAGCTAAGTTTAGCCCATGGTTCATATTTGCTTGGCTCTTAGGTTTCTGTCATCGGCTTTGTGTTCCTTCCTAGCACTTTAGGTGAAAGCATATATTTTGAGGTGTTAATGCGTATCGGAGCATGCGCACATTTCATCTTCAACGGGGATCCAAAATAACAACGGTAAATGTCATGTCTAGGTGTCGGAGTCAGCTGTCTCGCAGACATGAGGGGCCAGAGCTTCCTCCTAGACATGACATTTTACACCTCTGTTGAAGATTCAGAGATGTTTATTTCTCTACCAAGCCTCAGTCGTCTTTACTGCAACATAGCTAGAGGATTGTTGTGTGTGAGAGAGAGAGAGAGAGAGAGATTATTATTTTGATCGTTTGATATTTTAGTATTTGTTTTGTTTTTACCTTTGATACTGAAATTTATTATTATTTTTTCATCAATGAATTATTTTTTTTAATTTTTTGTCTATACACACACACATACACACATACATACATACATACATACATACATACATACATACATACATACATACATACATACATTACTGTTTTATTAATTTATTTTATTTTTTATATATTTTTAACACAAACAAAAGTCTCAGCTAGATGTTCTTGTCATCTTTTATCTCTTCATTCAATCACCTCAAATTGTAATGAACAGAATACAGATGGAGAGGCTCTCGGATTGACAGGACACTGACTTGCACAGATGGTTGTCTGCGATTGTCAGTTTGTGCGCGTTCATTGCTCATCTCCCTCCTTCTGACAGCCGGACTGACAGGGTGTTAACACGACTGTCCATGTGTCCTGCTCTCTCCTGACATTGATACTTGACCGCTCAAGGGGAAGCTCTCCAGTTTCAGGATCACATGGTGCTTTGCGTCTTTGTACCTCTTGTCACTGATGCAACGTGTCGTCATGTTCAGAGTTAGCTTTTTGTATTAACATAATGTAAACAGGCCTTTGGGTTAAACATATGTACAATGTATATTTCATGGCCCGTGGTTCCACATAATAGAGCCTGCATAAAGGTGTCACGGAGGTCTGTGATCTACATCAACACTGTTTTAAGTACTTTCAGTTTAACTCGAACTGTGTATGTTGAGTTAGCCTGAAGCAGTCTGCTGCTGACTGACCTTATTAAAGTTCAAAGAAGTTAAGCTATAGTTTGTAGGTGACTAAATGAAAATTTGCATCATAGCAAAAGGAACATATCTAGACAAACCTCTTGTCAGTGTAGCTTCACTCTCCCCTTACTCCATTCTTCACTGTATTTCAACTCTACTGATAAGGTAACCAACTGAGAACCAGCTCTCTCTCTCTCTTTCTCCTGTGTCCTTGTCTTCCTCTGTTGTGTTTCCTTATCTTCCTCTTACCCTATCTGTCTTCTGTTACCTCAGCTTGTTCCTTATGGTCTCTTATCCGTTCCATTTTAAAGTATTTTTCTCCAGGACCACAGGCTTCGTATTAACATGCATATAAAATCAGCAGTCCTGTATTGAAAAGTTGCTCATGTGTTTACAGTAGCCTTGTTGTCTGGCAGAGATACTATAGGTAAGTCTCTGCTCCTGGCTTCTCCCCCTCATGTTGTCCCTGTTGGCCTTGAGCACACTGAAGGTATAGAACAGCCATGTTTTGCTGACATTCTGTACTGCACCTTACAGGGTAGCCTTGAAAGTAGTTAAACATTGAGTGGACAGGAAAACAGGCTCCAGGTATGCAAAAATGGCTATAATGAAACTTGTCAAGGTTGCACACACAAGTGAGCTGTGTTGAAATAAGATTGACTTGGAGACACCTGAAAGAGTTTCAGTAATATCCGTTGCTCTGCTAAGCATTATGGGCAGAAAGGAACAGGGAGGAAGGGGTAGAAAAGACCAATTCAAAGAAGGTAGTTTGCCTTGAGCAGCTTGCAAAAATACCCAAAAAGTGGCCTGTCTTGCTGTCTGGCTCTCCCCTTCTAGACCTCATGTTACCATTTCTCCTTTGGCTTTATCTCTCACTGTCTGCTGTTCCTCATTCACACTCAGCCTCCTTTGTTCTCAGTATTTTGTTTGCCTGTACCCAAAGAGCTTGCGTGTGTTGCCCTCCCCCTTACGAAAGGAAGTGTTCTTGCTGAAGAGGATGTCATGCAGTGTAGCATTCTTTTAATTCAAAGGCGCACAGAGTTAACAGCATGTTGTGCTGTTGAACCTCTCATCATTGTTTCAAACCCTTATGGGTTAAATACAAACCGTTAACGTGGAAGTAGCAAGTTAATGGTTTTTTGTTACTGCTTGTACAGCAACTGGCATTGATTACCCATTTAGTTTCTCATGTATGATGACTACATTAATAATCTACTGTGCTGACAAATGTTCCATGTTTTGTGTTTCAGGTACCCCAGTCAATATGTGTATTGTTCAGAGCAGAGCTTTTCTGACCCAGGTCAGTCTGCCGTGGACAAAAACCCTGATGGCCAGGAGCAGGACTCCACGCAACACAAGGTGTGTTGTGCTTTCTTATATTCCACTCACATCAAGCATTGCTTTTAATGAACAGCTGTGGCACACTGTTGTAATAAAGAACACACATGTTCGATCAATTATATGAAATAACATATTTTAATGAAAAAAAAATAAATTGGCTCCTGATTCCTTTGTGTCAAGGATCCAGTTGAGGTGGTTGGGGCAGGGGCATATCCAAGTGGTGGTGGACACGGGGTAGACATGCCATGACATGCTGGCGAGATTATATATTTCATCTGGCTTGGGAGCTCCTGAGGATACCCCAGGAGGAGCTGGAAAACATTGCTGGGGAAGAGGGATGAGTAGACGACTTTGTGCTGCCGCGACCCGGCCCCTGTAAATGGATGGATGGATATTCAGTGTGGTTAACATTGCTGGTTCACCCTCTTGGCCAGCTGAGGATTATTAGACTTGCTGCTGTGAAATGGATGAGTTAGCAGAACACTATGAGGATAGTGGTGGGAGTTGGGTCATGTGCTTAAGTGACCCACTAACTAGGGGTGGGAATCTCTGGGCACCTCACGATTCGATTCAGTTACGATTCAGAGGGCTGCGATGCGATTATAAAACGATTATAGATGCATCTTGATGCATAATGTTTTTTCTATACAGGATCACTGGATAATTACTAAGCATTTAATTTGCACATTAAAATCTAAAAGAAACATCTCCTATTTAGCTTAAAAGGACTAGTTTGCATCCCTAATTTACTTCATTAACCTCAGCTCCATGATCCCACATTTCTTCGACAATCAGTTGTCAGACAATAATACCAGACAATAACTTACTGCCAACAATTGTCTTCTGCCAACTTTCGGCATCATGTTCTGCCGCTCACTCTCTCTTGTTCGCTCGACCTCACACACCGGATACAGAGAGAGCTTGCAAAGCGTTGAGTGTCACCGTGCTCGCACAATGTGCGAGTTAAAATCATTATTTGCGCACTGATATTAATGATTGTGTGATATGTAAGTAGGGTGGTTAATCATTCCGCAGCGGTGGTGTGCCGAATACTGGAGGAACACTGGTCTCTCTGTTATGTGCACGCCACAGACGGTCCGGGCGCTGCACTTCTGCGAGTTCCGCCTTTTGCGTTCTGTCAACATTACGATATCAATTAACATTCAAATAATCTATTTTTTGA
Organism: Micropterus dolomieu; assembly: GCF_021292245.1. NCBI lineage: Eukaryota > Metazoa > Chordata > Actinopteri > Centrarchiformes > Centrarchidae > Micropterus > Micropterus dolomieu. The sequence continues at coordinate 24,230,599 of NC_060154.1, forward strand.
CATTTGTTAATCGAGTCAGAATCTTCCATGACCGTATCACTATGCATCTAAGAATCAATTTTTTTCTCCTACCCCTACCACTAACCTCTGGTGAAAAGTAGGAGGCACAGAGAGAGGAGTAGTTATAAATATTTGATGTGTTGGTCCAGGAAGGTCCTGGATTATAGAGGCAAGCCTGTGGGATAGAGTATATTACATAATTCTTGGTTGCGCCCACCAAGATGGGCTTTATTAAAGGAAAAATAAAACATATTCCTTTCACCTTATCTCTTATTTGACAAGTGATAATCTGCATGATTGAAACTGTGTCAGAAATGCTTACAAAGACTGAAAACAATGTTCAGCACCTAAAGATTAGAGCCACTTGTAAGTACAAAGTTACTACTTGTCAAGAATCTAGGTTTCTCTGTGTTATGAAGTCATAGAGGTAGTTGTGCTATATGTCTGGACCAGCCCTGTGGGTTAGAGTTCAGAGTACACAAAGTTTTACCATTTCTCTGCTTTATTGTCCTTTCTGCATCGTTAGTTGCTGAATAATGTTGGAGACTAATCCATCTTAAGTCAGTCAACAAGAGCTTTTCTGAGGTGGACTGATGATGGCTCAGAGCTGGGTCTGGGTTAATTTTGATACTCTCAGCTCTTATGAATGGGCCCTCAAAGTGGTGTGTGTGTGTGTGTGTGTGTGTGTGTGTGTGTGTGGTAATGTGCAGATGAGTATTACAATGAGTGATAATTTGGGGAAGCCAGTGTGCTTCGTTACAAGTGTGTGTGAGCGCAGAAGAAGGGGAATCATTGTTTGTGATCCAGAAACAAACAGGCGTGCCAGGGCAGTTCAACAGGCCTGGCAGTCTGTCACTGGCCTAATACCGTAGTCTTTGTCCATCAACAAAAGGCTTTTTTTCACAACCTGAGATGCAAAGACCGTTTGCATCTGGCATTTTCACACAAGAATACATTATTCAAAATCAATCAGTGTCTTGCAAAGTGCTTGAATTGTTGTTGTGTCACAGTGCTTCATTATTAGGCAGTGATTTGAACTGCTTTCTCAAGTTTAGATTCCTATCCTTAGTCCACTATTCAGTGAAATTTTATATTTATTTTTTCCCTAGGTGTCGGACGAATGGACGACACACACATCATACGATATGGGGCTAGAGACGGAGAGAGCAGCACTAGAGATGCTGGAAACACAAAACATACACCAAGAAGAGGTAACGTCGCATATCTGTTATTACACGGTCCCAAAACAAGTGCTTTCAGCTGTTAATGTGTTGTCTTTTTTATATGTGAATGTTTTTTGTGATTTCTCTCACCAGACTGTGAATCATTGGGGTGCTGAGGTGAAGGAGACCAAGCCTGAACCAGAGTCTGATACTGTACCTGCTGCTCCTGAGCCAGAACCCCACCCAGACCCCCAGGCTGATTTGGACCTGCAGACTGACACCCAGGACCATGACCGGGAACTCCGTGTGTCCTCCACTCCAGAACCAGTTCCAGCACAGGACCAAGTGTCCACAGATGCCCCCGCCCCAGCGGAGATCTTCATTGAGGCCCCTGCTGCACCACCCATCCTGGACTCAAACCCAGCCGCATCCCCAGATAAAGCTGAAAACACACCTACCTCCCAGAGTGCCGGCCAGACCCACACAGGGTAAGCTCAGATTCACTTCCTCTTTCCAGAGACCTGGTCTCTGAGTTGGCTTTAACCACAGAGAAGTCACATTGGTGAACTAAAATCATAGTCTTTGATAACTAAGAATATACATGTTCCTATTATGATGGTTAAAGCCAACTATAATCAAATCCAAGTATAATATAGGTACAGCTGTTTTCCCCTGCTGCCATTGTCGTGCCAGACATTGCACATGTTCTGTTATTTTTGTTTGTTAACCTTTGTTCCCTTCAGTTGTTTATTTTGTTTCAGTTATTTAGTTTTTTCATTTAACCACTGTTAATGACTGAACACAAACCAAAAGAGAAGCTCAAAGGAGAGTTGGTCCTCCTGGAAATTCAGTCACTTTTACTGGAACTGGAGGCCGGCATCATGAAGTTGCATGGAACTGCTCATGCACAGGAAATGGACTTTGTAAGGGAAGTTTGTGGACATTGTGGAAAATCACCTGTGTGGACATGAACCTTTCCGCTTGGTCAAACCTACAAGAAGAATACGTCCATCCAGGGGCGACGTTTGTATTCAAGTCCTTTTGTCAAATCGGCTGTTGACGTCAGGACATTTTAAGATGGGCACATGAACTGCCACACGGGCCAGCGACCTCTCCATTCCTTTTGTCCGTCCATTTCTTTCTCTTCTCTCGCCTTTTCTCTCTCGCCTGCTCTCCCTTCGCTCTGTGTCATTTATCTCCTCTTCCTCGTCCCCTTCCCTACCTCTCTCCCACCCCATCCCTTCCCACTGTAAGGAGGTGTGGTAAACACCATGTCCTTTCTTTCCCCCAGTGCAGTGCTGGTTGCCAGTGCAGGAGATGAACTCCCAGTAGACCACTTTGTTTTTGCTGAGCACTCTGATTCACAGTGCGGGGTCATTCCCCCCGAACTGGCAACCTGTGAAAACTCTCCTTTTGGCAGCCTTCTCCTCAGGTGAGTTTCTAACCCCATGGAAGCCAATCAAAGCACAGAGACAGGTAATCAAGTCACAAGCTACAACTCTCTGCTGTGCGCAACCGTCGACCGCTGGCCTTGCTGTCCACTTACTTCTGCTTTTTCATTTTTATTTTATTTCCTTTTACCATCATTTTGCCTGCTCACAACCAAGGGCTATCAATACTTTAAAATAAATTGAATATTTTATGTGTCTTGTGTCCAGAGTTGCTGAGTGCTTATTTTGGTTCTCCACCCTTCTTTATCCTTATTCCTCCCCTCTCTATCTCCTTCTCTTCCCTCCAACTCCTCCTCCTCATTGGCCACATGTCTACACTATAGTGTGGATGAGGTTGCCGCAGAGGACCAGCGTTCAGACCAGAGCCACAGCTCCGGTCCTGAAGCAGAAGTCCAGTCTACTCCGGGCCCTATGGACCAGGAACAACAACAGGAGCTGGAGGATGGGCTGTCTGATTTGGACCAGGAGGGCAACACTTCCCAACACCAACAAGAACAGCAGGCGAGCAGCAGTATTTCTCACGTCGTACATGTCTGTGTATTATTAATGAATTATAACATCCAAAGCTTTTTAGTAAATATCAAATGCAACGATTGATCAGTGCAGCACTAAAAAGCAGGAGCTTTCTTCATTAGCAGAACAGTGCGGAGGACTACATAAATGCAGGACTTTCTCGGTTCTTGTGAATCCCACCTCAGTTGAGAGTTCGATCCTAATTAGACAGACATAGAGTTTATAGTCCCTTCATGCTACACACGCAGCACTTAACAGATAATTAAGTGTGTCTTAAAATATAGTAACATTTAAAATAAATAAAATAAAACAATAGGCTGTATACTGCACATACACATATACAGCCAGAACATTCTGCAGTGCATTTGTTGAATTTGCTTCTGGGGAGAATGTAAACAGCAGCAAAGATGATAATATGGGTTCATCTTCACAAAGTCTGACATTTGGGTAAACGGTGTCCATCTTGACTGCGTTTCAGCACCAAGCATCATCGATGTACAAAAACACAGTCCACCTCCTCTCATCTTGCCAGAGTCTTGCTCTGACAGCTCGGAACACAGACCACCTGCTGAGCGCTTGATCCGGGATGTTGATGGGGCAGGTCTCTGTAAAGATGTAGGCACAGCAGTCTCCAATGTCCATTGCTTGGCCAACATGAGTCCCACTTTGTCCAGACCAGACCTTTAGGGCAGCATTAAGTCTAAGCTGGGCCAACATGGCTCCTATCCTAGCTCTCTTTCCTCTGAGCGATCACCACACCCGCCGTGGTGCCTGGTCCAGTGGATTGGGCTGGCTGGATCGTGGTGTGCCGGTCTTTAATCCAAAAACCCTGTCTTCTTTTTGCAATGACTGTTTGTTTTTTCTGTCATAGGTGACACATGTTTTAGCAGTAAAGCTGAAAAATGTAAACAAAAGTGTAGCGAAGTTAGAAGGAGCTATCGGCTGCTGCTTCTACAAGCACTGCCGTTTGCCATGACATAAAAGTGTATCTGGGGGAGAATTTACTGATTTTCAGGGGAATTGTGTGCATTGTGTAATTATTACATTATATAGCTGTTTTGAAGCCAAAATCGGACTAATCTGTACGTGGCTAGCAATGACTTGACTGCTGCTGGAACTATTGGGATGTTTACATAAGAGGCCGTCTGAGTTGGTGGATTTTTAGGATCAGACTCTCTTGTGACGTCCAAAAGGGCGCTTACATAATTCATCAAAACATTAGTCACAGCTCAGTGCATGCTTTAGTGGCCAGGGTCTAGCTGACTGCCCTGAACTGTGGATGGGAGTCTTTTGACTCCGAGCACTATGCGTGTGTGTTAGTGGCTGGTCATTCATCTAATTCATAAAGCGGATCACTGATGTCGAGATACAAATAACCTTGTTAGTCATATTTAGCAAAATGTATTAATTTACAATGAGCTGTGCTCTTGCATATCAAGATATAGCCAGATTAGGTGATTTTAGTTTATGTGATAAATACAGTTTTATAACACTGTGGGTTGGGGTTGGTGTGTCTGTGTGTTTCAGGAAGGCGATGCCAGTATTGCGAGGGAGACTGATCCCTCAGTGCCCAGTAAAGAAGACATCCCCACCTTCGACGAGTGGAAAAAACAAGTCATGGAGGTGGAGAAGGAGAAAAGTAAGAGCATACAATATTAAAACACACATTTTGAGGCATGTGCACAAATGGACACCACAGTGCAATGTCCCAATAAGTTCTGTTTTAAGTTTAGGCTTGCTTTAGGGCTTTTGGTCTAGCAAAGCTGGGTAACTCAAATATTGCCTGATGATGTTAAACTCACTCAGTGACACAGGCCCAGGCGCAGTTTGCAGCATTGCTTCTGTAGACAAAGGGGGCCTTCGCTTGTCAGTTTTAATCTATGTCTCCTCTTGTTGCTTCTTTGTCCTTCTTATTACTTGTTCATTGTCGACCTCTGTCTTTTCTCTTTAGCTTCCTTCCTCGTGTTCTATTCCTGTCTCTGTCTCAACATCTCTGTTCTTTTTTTCTCCCTGTGCATGCCATGTGCAGTTGTCAGTGGAGCGTGTGTTTATGTGTGTTGCATAAGCCCTCGACTTGTTCCTCCCAGGCAACACTCTGTTTCCAGTGTCTGTAATGGGCTCTAATATAACACTCCCTCTGCCCAGGTCAGTCTCTCCATACCTCAACCAGCGGCAGCCCCCATCCAGTGAAGAAGGTCCAGAAAAACTTCAAGAATAACTATGCCTCTGTGGAGTGTGGTGCCAAGATACTCTCTGCCAACAATGAGGCCAAGGTTGAATCCTAATCATCCCTGTTTGCCTACACACAAGCATATCCACTCGCTAAGTAAACAGATGTTGACCTGTCAAGTTGTATCAGCAGGTGGTTGAAACCTGCTTTAAAGTTGCTTTAACAATTAAGATAAGCATTTAAACCTAACCGGGAACAGAGGTTTAGTCTACCACGAAACAGTGTTCACTCACTACAGTTGGCTGTTACATAAGGAAATAAACGAAACAAAATCTGATGATGGTGGATGCTAATTTGCTCACTCTTCTTATTCAGAGCACTTCAGCTATTCTCATGGAGAATATGGACCTTTACATGCTAAATCCTTGCAGCAACAAAATCTGGTGAGTGCACTGACGCACTACTGGCATACAGCTTACAGTCTGGAATGGAGCCTGATGTTAGCAAGTTTCTTATGAATTTATTTTTTAATAAACCTTCTCTATTTGCCTCTCTCCAGGTTTGTGATAGAGCTCTGTGAGCCTATTCAAGTCAAGCAGCTGGACATTGCTAACTTCGAGCTCTTTTCATCAACTCCTAAAGACTTTTTAGTCTCCATCAGTGACAGGTATACTTTGTTTCTTGTATGTTTAAGTGGGTTGATTGATTGATTGATTGATTGATTGGTTTGTTCTTGTGATGGTTTTGTGACAGCCAAAAAGCCCTGCATTGGACTATGTGGAGGCCTCCTGTCCAGTTTTTTTGTTGCGTCCTTCACAGTGCACTGTTGCTTGCATTTTGATTTCCAACTGAGTAAATGGGGAGGAAGGATTATTGCAAACCTGAGAGATAAAAAAAATAAAAATAAAATGCACAACATGTAGCATTTGAAATTTCAGTTCTTAATATAATTTTTTTTTATCATGATAGCTTTTTGGGAGAAGGTTTTCAGTACAAAAGGGGTCACTTATTTTGGGAGATTATGAAACTGGCTGGCACACATGCACCTCCAAAACAGCACCATGTAAAAAAAAAAAAATACCAGGAGCAGGACTGATTAAAATCATCATCTTCCTCCTGTGTTATCAGCTCTAACTTTACTGCTGCCAGAGCTGGTGTTGTCCGTTGTCCATCGTTCTCTCACACCACAGCATGTAAATCCCATCCTCTGGTATGGAAGCACATGTTGTACTGTGGCCTTTGTACCCAGCCTTTGAGAACATTCCAAATGTAGTCTTAAGCACACTGCAGCCATCACACACATCTTACTTTTCTCTTGTTCTGTCTGCAGATATCCTACTAACAAGTGGGTAAAGCTGGGTACTTTCCATGCACGCGATGAGCGCATTGTGCAGAGCTTCCCTCTGGATGAGCAGCTTTATGCTAAATATGTGAAGGTACTGTTTTGTTTTGTTTTTCTTCCTTCTGCTTTAATAGTACACTTGTCTCAAGGAAAGTAACGATAAACAATTAATCTATTCATTCCCAGTTATATATTACAGTTCCTAGTTGATAAATACACACACACAGACTCAGGGGACCCACTTATGACTTCATGGTAAGTTAGCCATGCCATCAGCGCTGCCTGTAAACCCCCCCCCGACTGGATGAGGAAGTGTGACTGTGACTGTGTGTTCATGACAGAGTTTTACTTGTTAGGACTAAAGGGCGGATACACGTCACTATTGGGGTGATCATATTTGAGTTTTGGGTGCCACAACTCAGTGAGCCAAGTTGGTCCGAGTCTGTTGTAATCTCAGACAGTCAGGAAATTAAGTGTGTAACGTTACAGAATTACTGCTGTTTGCCTTCTACTCAAGTCTTTTACAGTCGTTCCCACTAAGATAATTTTGAACTTCAGGCTTTTAAATTGTTTGATTTTTACCACTGTATGCAGGACCGTTAATGTGGCGGGTGTGAGCAGGAGGAATAAACTGGCAAGCAAGTGGACGTTTTATTTCCGAATCCAGTTCAACCAACATTCCTGGCTCATAGGCAGATCAAATTGGACCCCCCTTTCCTTTCAGATAAAATTCAGAAAGAAGCTTGCAACTTTGGTGTCATTTCTGACACAGAGCTGTTTTTTGATGTTCAAGTGACAAAAGTAGTGCAATCCTGTTTCGTCCAGCTGAGACGGCTAACTAAGATTAGAACATTCCTCTCCTCTGCTGATTTAGAAAAGGTCATCCATGCCTTTATTTCATCAAGACACAACTACTGCAATGCTCTGTATATTGATATTAGTAAGGGAAATATTCATAGATTACAGCTCATTCAAAATGCTACAGCCAGGCTTTTAACTCGCACAAAGGGGAGTGACCACATCACACCAATTCTCGCTGCCCTTCACTGGTTACCTGTGAGTTTTGAGAATTAATTTTAAGATTTTACTACTTATGTTTAAAGCCCTGAACGGCCAGGCTCCTGCCTACATCTGTGATTTGATAACTCCCTCCAAGCCGGAACGATGCCTGAGATCCTCTGGCAGGGCTCTACTAATGGTTCCAAATTTCTCGTCTTGTCACTAAAGGTGACCGTGCCGAGGCAGGCAAACTCAGTGGCCTGTTTTTAAATCTCTTAAGTCTCACTTTTATCGTTTGGAGTTTTTACAAACTTTATATAACTGCTGTTATTATATTATTTAGTTTTGATTTTATTGTTGATTTTTAAGTTATTTTAATTCATTTATATTTTTAAGGAAATAATATGTTTGTTTTACTGTACAGCACTTTGTAATTTGGTTTTGGAAAGTGCTATACAAATAAAGTTTTTACTATTATATTGGCATAATACTCCCGGAAAATTGGGCAGTGTGAAAGCGCCTAAGCAAAGTTGTTCTTTCTTTTGGTTCAGTCACACACATTGCCTCCCTGTAAGCTGAGTGTGTTACATGGCAAAAGACTAAAACTGTCTTTTAGTGAAAATGAATTGTGTGCAGGGTATTGGGTCTTTCTAGGTTTCAGTTGTTGCTTCAGTTTTTTACACAGAAAAGAAATATTATTGTCATTAGGACAACATTAGGTTACATTCATTAGCATATGTGTAGATGTAATAAATCATAAGTATCTTGCTTTTCTGAACGGTCTCTCTCCTCACACTTCCACCCTCGGTGTTGCTCACTAAACACTTGATTAATGCTCGGCTGATTATCCTTTTTATGTTGTGGGTGTTATGTGTGGGTGCTTACTGTGATTCATGTTCTCTGTTATGAAATGGTTGTTTCCATTACATAAAAATGATTTTCTTTTTTTAAATTTATTTTGGTCTAGAGAGTTTAGGATTATGTGCTTTGGTTACGACTTTCATCTAAGCAGATGAATACTGTTACTTCTTGTTTTGATATTTTACTTGTCTGTCTGCCTGTCTGTCCCTCTGTCTCGCCTTGCGCTCCTTTCTAGCTGCTTGTTAGAAACCTCTTTCTGGTATTTTGCCTGTGGACTGTTATAGAACAATGATCCAGCCTATACCAGCAGCAGTGTGTTTGTCTTATGAGAGAGACAGACTGTAAGGAAGTGCCTGACTTGCTTGTAGCTTGCATCAGTCTTTACTGATTTCTTTCTCTTGTTTTATTTCTCTCTCCTTCTGTCCTTCTCCTGTCTTCCTCTCGCATCAGATGTTCATCAAGTACATAAAGGTTAGCACTCTTCTCTCTCCGTCAGAGGTTATGATGCACTCACACAAAATGCATTCTTGTAATGGTCATACACTTTAGTGGGTGAGCTTTGGCATTGTTAGTGCATGTGAAAGATTTTAAACAAGTAGAAATATGCACACAAACCATATTGTCAACGCTTGGCAATTCTAGTTTTCACGCGTTTGGTGGATTATGGGTTTATGGAATTGGGCACATGCACATTATTGGGAATGTTGTGAAGTTGTGGATGAAATTTTCAATATAACAGTTTGATCATTTTCCCTGCAGGTTGAACTCCTCTCCCACTTTGGATCAGAACACTTCTGTCCACTCAGTCTCATCAGGTATGATAGTAAATAGCTCTTCCCAGTTCCCCTTTTTAATTCCAAGGGCTCTTTTTGATTTGCTGAACCAAAATTGACATGAAACAAAGCAGCTTACCCTAGAAGGAACCATTAAGGTGACTATCCTTTCTTGTTAAGAAAATAGAAACACTGGTAGAGAACAGGAAACTGGATGAGTGTGGACTTAAAACCACACACTGCTTTATTTAGCCAAGACCGACAAAACACTTTTCAACAAGCCATTTGACTTTGATCTTTATACTTGTTAAAATTGTACTATACACACTTTTTTTCTGAAGAATGATTCCAGAGAATGACCCTGAAGGAACTACTGTTGGGGTTTAAAAGGCTGTAAAACTCTCCTGCACATGTTTACTAGAAGGTCAAAGTAGATTCTCTACAGTAAAGAAACTCTGGATTATCATTTTCATTAGTTTTCTTCAAACCTGCTTTGAGCAGCAGGTTATTTTATAAAAATTTTTTTTAAAAAGCTGCATTTCCCCAGAAAGATTTGGCCACCTCTTCTGTGTAGTGATAACAACCTTTATCCTTTTCTGTAGGTAGGTTTGTTTGTGTAACACAGTATTTGTGTGTGATTTTTGTGTAGGGTGTTTGGTACGAGCATGGTGGAGGAGTATGAGGAAATCTCTGATTCCCAGTATCCTTCAGAAAGACTGGAGTACTTGGATGAAGACTATGGTAAGATGATCATCTGTTATATTATTGAATAGGAATTGTTGCTTCTTTTTCAACATCAGTGGCAAATTGACAATTTTCATTCAATTAGCAGAAGAAGATGATTCAAATGAAAATGTTTAAGTGGAGGTATGTATTTTGCTAAATATTACCTGTACGTCCTTTTCTTCAGACTATCCACCTGGCTACCAACCATCAGAGGACAAGGCCTCTAAAAACCTGCTTGGCTCAGCAACCAGTATGTATACACGCACGCACACACACGCGCGCATACACATATATACATCTACATTAACAAAGACTAATTGACAGCAACTAGACTACAACAATATAGATGAAATCAACAAAAGATAAGATTGATTGTGTGGTTTAGGTAGTCATTATTTTCCTTAGATAACTGAATAAACTATAATTAAGATTCCTCAGTATGTTAACCTTCTTGGCATCACACATAGATGTTGACTAGGGTATGGGTTGCAGAGATTTTACAGCTTACACTTTTTATTTATTTTTTTTTTAAACCTCACACACATGCGCAAACACACTGGTGCCCTTCTGTCTCCTGATTTAGCAAAGGGAGGACTGGTGCAGCCGCACACATGGCTTAAACCATAAAACCATGAAAAGAGAGAAATCCTACGCTTTTTCTTTTAGAGGCCTCGCTCGGAGGGGAACTGAACGAGAGAGAATAGGGACTGAAGGAAAAGCTGGAAAATAAATTTTAGGACAGAAAAGTAAAATAATGTTGAAGCAGTTCATAGTAGCGGAGGGGGGGGGAGTAGGGAAAATGGAACAAGAAATGCCTAAGCCTGTGGTTTCATTGAGTCATGTTTGGCTGAAGGCTGCTGGCTGTCAACTTATTTACAGGAACTTTAAAATAACGTGTGTGTCTCCTTTTACTTTTTAGATGCCATCCTTAACATGGTAAACAACATTGCTGCTAATGTGCTGGGCGGCAAGCCAGAGCTGGAGGGTGCAACAGAAACAGGAGGTACTCATCCCTCACACATTTCGTGCTTCCGGTTACTTTTTTCCATTCTGCATCACCTTTCATGTCCACAACTCTCTCTTGAGCCCAATTTTCTGATTTTCCAAATCATTGTAATGTGGGAAGAGATGTCTCCAGAGCTGTGTTTGTGGGCTGCACTAATTTTGACTTAGCATAGTAGTGATTACAAGATATTGGCCTCACTTAAATGTTAGTTTCATCTGTGCAAACATTAGTTTACTGACCTAGCCTCTCTATATAGATTTTTTTTATTTGAAACGCAAGAGCCTGGCATGCGTTTGCTTTTACTCTCTTTGAGCAACCGCACCTTGTCACAGGGTAATAAGACGTAAAACTGGTTTATCCATATAGAAACCACTGATCAGCTCTCATAAAAAAATAAATAAAAGATTGTTTAGCATGTCATTAATGTGTTTTTTTTAAACATTTACTTTTTGCACATGAAAACATGAATGGAAATGCCAGAAACTACCATACTGCCCCTCTTTTCCTGCACACTGCTCGTACTCAAACTTTTCTGCCCCTTTTCTCCCTTTCTCTTTCTCTAAATGCCTGCATGCCTGTCTTCTCACATATTGTTTAGATTAACTGCTTAGAAAACTGGGTCACTTTATTTCCTTCTCTGAAGTGTGAGCATATGCATAGCCTTGAATGTTCTTGAGAGTGTGTGTGTGTGTGTGTGTGTGTGTGTGTACCAGAGAGATCCAGATGGGTTTTTTTTTTTGGGCTTTTGGCATGAGGTCTCCAGGAGCATTTCAGCAGAACTTTGGCTGTTTGTCTTTTACTTCTTGGTAGAGGAGCATAGATGGATTTAGACTGAGTGGGCCTATGACGTTCCTCGCCCTGTTTACCCCACAAAGAGTTGATTCAAAAAGACTGTCTTGCTCAGCTTTTTCCCTGCGGCATCGAATTAAAGGGAAAACTTTGTAAAAGCTGAGAACATTCAAACACTATTATATACAATTTTGTATTATGAACTGCCACAAAAATTATCATTTCATCTAAATGGGAGTCCCTAAAGTCAAGCTTCCAGTTAGTGGCAGAACTTCTACCTCTGTCGGAGAAGAATATCTAAAAAGCGTCTCTTTCACTGCTTCTCTTTAAAGTTAAGGTTCTGATTTACCCCCGCTGAGTAAGCAGGGAAGAGAGAGAGTGTGGGAGAGAGATCAGTTCTAACTGGACTAGACTGGTTCACAGTATTTCTGACTTTCCCAAACATGGACTTGCCAGCCACACTGTGCAACGAAAAGGGTTTCTGTTCTACACTCCTACAGCCACATGGGGTTGGGGAGAAGCCAGCAACTGCCAAGTTATGTGGAACAGTAACAGTGTTTTCAAGTCATGTTCTGAGTTTGTTAATATTTGTGTTTTTGTCCAAATGCTAGCTAATGTAACAACAGAAGAGAATGAAAAGAAGGGAAGCACAGAAGTTACACCCAAACCAGCTGAAACACCTCATGACTCTGCAGTGTAAGTCACAGTGTACAAATTAAAGACCAATAAACCATTATCAATGTAGGGCTGGAGCAATTCATCAACATAGTCAATGAAATCGATTACGTAAATATGTCGACTCACATTACGTGCGTCGAAGCGTTGCTGCATCCAATGTTAGCAGGGATTCCCCCTGACAAGGTCCAGCTACAAGACAACACCTTTGACCATCTAAAGTTTGGCAGTATTTTAGACAGACACTCAACAACATGCTGCTCTATGAGCTCTGTGAACTGGGAATAGCTTCATGCAGCACAACTGCACACGTGAAGCAAATGGATCCCACACAAGCACGTCACATTATCAGCACATGGACACGTAGTATGTATTTCTTTATCACCTTCATGTTAAAATGTAATCGCTATAATGACTTATGCATATATTTATAACACGATATAATGCTTCCATAACAATTGTTATAATCACTTACAAGCATGCATTAGGCGCTATAGCAAAATTCACAAGTCATTATGAACTTTTGATTTAATGTTTTATAACTAATAGTAATACCAGTTTATACCACTTTATAACGTTCGACCGTTTCATATTTTCTGTTTATTTCACGGCCACGTATGAGCGAGAAAACAGCTGAAAGTAATATTACAGACAATCTGTGACTGTCTGTCTATACAGTATGTAAATCGTTTCAGTTTTCTTTGCCCCACACTGATGCAGAAATACAGTTGATTATCATACTGCATTACTCAATATTGAAATAAATCCATGTCAGAAACATTAAAAGTTTTAAGTAAAGTATCTTAATTAATGTCTGTTATTGTTATTATCACAACACATCAGTGACGTGGAAATTGGATTAATTTTAAGATGTTACTCTTGTCATTACTGATGAACGTGCTTCATCAGGATGATTGACTAAAGTATAAAATTTTTGATTGATTTTGGATAAATTCTGTATGTTAATTGAGTAATGGGCAACTTTTTTTCCTTTAGAATACACAAAATTAGTCGTAAGATGAATCGACTTATCGAAAAAATTATCGTTAGATTAATAGACTTGAAAAATAATCGTTATGTACAGCCCTATATGAATGTGAATTGATCTAAATGACAACGATGAGTTTGGCATCATTTTTCTCTCCAAAATAAACAGAAGTTCTGATAATATGCTTCTAAATTTGTATCTCTGTCTTTCCTCCAGACTGGAGCCTGCAGAGTCAGAACACCGTCCTACCCAGGAGGACTCTGATGTCTCCACACCTCCTCCCCCATCACCTGACTCCCAGGAGGACAGACAGATTGTCACTCTGGTAGAGGAGGAAGAGGAGGAGGAGCCCAGACAGTCTACGGTCACCCTGATGGAGGAGGAAGGAGAGGAAGAGGAAGAGAAGAGAGAGGAGGAGACGACAACGAAGAGGGAGGCAGACAGGAACAAGTGGGAGAACCAGACGTACTGTCCTTTCTCCTCCTTCTCTTCCCTGTCTCTGTCCTGCATGGCCACGCTGCCGGAGCTGCTCCATCGCTGGTGCTCCGCCAGGCTGGCCAAGGAGAGACTCCGCAGCCTTAGGCGGAGGCAGCTGAGCATTCAAACACAGACGGACAAACACACCCCTTCCCCCACACCCACACCCCCACTGATCCCTGCCCCTGTCCCCACACCTCTCAAAGAAGCCCTCCCACTCACAGAAAAAGCTCCCGAGCCCGAGGTGCCTGTCAAGGGCCAAGACGAGGGCAAAAACTTGGCCGAAGTGCACACCATATATCCCAACACTGACACCCCTGACGCACACACTCCAGAGCTGAAGATTCTCCTAGAACCAAGTAGAACCTCCACCATCCCCCCTCACAGTTTCTCAGACATCCATAGTTCCCAGACATGGCCTACCCCCACGCACGAGAAGAGGCTGCATCCTCCCATTAAAGATACAGCCCTGGACCCTGTCCCCACTCCACCACTCCAAGCCATCTCAATCCCCGAGACGCAACTGGCCAGTAGTGCCACCCCCACCCTTACAGTCAACTTGCCCCCACAACCTGTAGCCTCTGAGACGGCTTCTCTTGCTGTTGTGGTTTCCCCTGTTAAGGAGCAGCCTGTTCAGCCTCTTCCCACCGCATCAAGACCTGAAGACCTCATCCCCCCTCCGACTGAACTGCCAACAGCTCTCCCACTGACCGACACAGACCCAGTACAGTCGGGCACAGACAGTGGGGACTCACAGAGACACAGTGTCCAGGCATCTCAGACTCACGGGGAACAGGGGGACTCTCTCACTCAGACTGGAGAGCCCCATCGCGTGGAAGACACGGTGGACGAGGACCTGCTAAGCACTAATGGGAATGGCAACGTCCACCGGACAGCTACAGACTTTTATGCAGAGTTGCAGAATGGAGGAGATTATAATGGGGGCCCAGTGAGTGGGAACAGCGTGTTATTGAACGGAGGAGCGGTGCACGGATCCAGCCAGAAGGAGAGCGTGTTTATGAGGCTGAACAACAGGATCAAAGCCCTGGAGATGAACATGAGTCTGTCCAGCAGATACCTGGAGGAGCTCAGCCAGAGGTAAACCGCTGGACACAGTAAGCCTTAGAATGATATAACTTCTTTCAAACTTGTTTTTTGATTGCTTATTAGACTGATATGACCAGTGCCATTTAGGGATGCAACGATTACAGATTGTGTTGGTACGATTATAGTCTGAGGAATAATCACGGTTTCACAATGCATTAATTAATTTCACAACACTAGTAATTAAGCTGATTTTAAATATTTTAATTACATTAAAAATTATATTTCTAGAATATGTAAATATTATTAATATAAGAGGAATATTTACTTAATTTATCCCACAGGGAAAATAAACTGAACTGTTATGTCATCAACACTCATCCATACGTATATGTTTTAGTGAAAATGATGGAAAGAAATTGAGAACATCTCTTATGCAGCCTTATAATTAATAACTGAAATGCAGTTAATTGGATAATGTTAGTGTTTTACACCTGGCAACATTTTCTCAACACAGACAGGAGGAGGCAACAGGATGTAACATTAAATGTTCAGTGACTAAAAGTCTTGAAGACTACATTCTTCCATAAAAGACCTTTCAGAAAAGAAGCAATTTGTTCTGCGCTGGAAGCTGCTCAGTGCAAAAGTTCAACTGCTTTGACTGCAACATGCGTGCGAGCCCGCCATGCAGTGCGCGTTGCTCAACGCGGCAACAAACTGCCCTGGCGCGGTGCAAGCCATTGAAAATAATGTGTCCCCTAGCACAGGGGTGCTGTTTTGGCGGTGGGTCGGAAGCTTTTTTTCCACCAAAGAAATGGCTGTAAATGCTCCATATTTGTGTAGCGCCTTTCTAGTCTTTTCGACCACTCAAAGCGCTTTTACACTACATCGCATTCACCATTTATGCACATTCATACACTGAGCCTAAGTGCTCAAACAGAAACTAACATTCACACACTGGTGGAACAGCCACCAGAGGCAATTCGGGGTGAGAGTTGGGCTTTCAGTGCAACGTAAACAAACAAAGCAGGTGTAACCTTTCACAGTTTGGTCCCTCTGCCATAGTTTAGCTAGTGAACCATAGTAGCCTCCATGTTTCTGATAAGCACAACTCTTTTAACTGGTGCACCGCTCGTGTAACTTTGTTTTTGTTTTGTGCAACAGAAACGCGATGTAGCGGAGTCTTTATGATTAATGAACCGTGACGTTTTAAAGCACGGTTAACAGTAAAATCCGGTAATCACTACATCCCTAGTGCCTTTATACCGTGGTTATGAGTTGTTATTTTTGTAATTGTGTTGCTCAGATACCGTAAACAGATGGAAGAGATGCAGAGAGCGTTCAATAAGACCATCATCAAACTGCAGAACACCTCCCGCATTGCTGAGGAGCAGGTTAGTTTACATGAAAGCGACCAGAGCAAGAGAAAATAAAGCATAAACGTGTGTGTTTGTGTGTGTGATTGTAAAGACTAACTGATGTGCTTTTCAGGACCAGAAGCAGACGGATTCCATCCAGGTCCTGCAGAGCCAGCTGGAGAATGTCACAAAACTGATGCTCAATCTCACCGCTACAGTCAGCCAGCTGCAGAGAGAGGTAAGATACTTCTATCGTTGATTGCTATTGTTTTGCCTGCTGCTTACATTGTGATGACAGATTCACACTGACATTTGTCAACCAGTTCAGAAATAATATCTGTTTATCGCATAAATTTTGAGAGCTGACTAACAGTGTAATATGAAACCAAGCAAATAATTTGTGCACAGTGTTCAGTTTAGTGATTTTTATTTCTTCCTGCATACAGGATGTGTTGTTGGAGCATGCCACTGTTCATCAAACAGACTTTTCTCTGCTGCATTTGTTTATGCTCAGTGCCTAACACAAACCATAGTCAGAAACATTAAACAACACAGTTTTCTGCTTGGAATGCATAATGATCTCAACAACAAGGTGTTGCTGATATTGAACACATCAAATGGAAATGAGGCAGCACAGCACATTTGTGAAGTTGAACAGGGAAATACTGAAAAGATGATAGCTGAAAGAACGAACATGGATAGATTATACTAATTATGGCAAGTATGTTACTCCTATTTTTATATTTGACGCTCCTCTGTTAACTAGGACATGAGATAAAACAAAGGTTTGTTCAGCAGTAGTTGATAAGCAGTTGGTGATACTGCTGTGAGCAAGAGAGACGCCATTAAGAGAGGGCATGAGGACACTCACAAAAATATTTCTGTATGTTATTCCCAGAATTGGCTGTCAACTCCCCAAACCTTTAAACTTTCCATGTTCATTGGCTGACTTTTGAGAGGATACAGTTAGAGTACAACTGCTTTGGCTGAGAGTGTCTACTGCCTCTGACAAGAGGGCATGTGCCTATATGGATTACATACAGGTTTATGAAAGCTAAAAGCACGTGAGCAGACACAGCTGGGAATACATTTCTATAGATGTAATACCCAAAAGTCTCCAAGGAGAGGGGCATTTATATGTGTGTACAAAATTTTTATGTTTTTAAATGTATGTGTTTTTCAGACTTGTACCGCATTTCTCACTTTTTCTGTACAGGTATCTGACCGTCAGAGCTACCTGGTGGTCTCTCTGGTTCTGTGTCTGTTTCTGGGCCTCCTGCTGTGTTTGCAGTGCTGCCGCAGCTCCTCTCCCAGCCCCAACATCAGCACGGCTGCCCTTCCCAAGAGCAACCACTACCCCAGCCCCAAGAGGTTTGAACACTCTCTCGCGCTCTCTCGCGCTCTCTCTCGCTCTCTCTCGCTCTCTCTCGCTCTCTCTCGCTCTCTCTCGCTCTCTCTCGCTCTCTCTCGCTCTCTCTCTCGCTCTCGCTCTCTCTCTCGCTCTCTCTCTCGCTCTCGCTCTCGCTCTCTCTCTCGCTCTCGCTCTCTCTCTCGCTCTCTCTCTCGCTCTCGCTCTCTCTCTCGCTCTCTCTCTCGCTCTCGCTCTCTCTCTCGCTCTCTCTCTCGCTCTCTCTCGATAGATGAATAGCTGTCATTACAGCCTTCTGTCATATCTGTCATTATGATGCCCTACACCCAGTTTTGGGATGCTGCTTTTGAATAGAACATGTCAGAGGAAATCCATGACCGTGTTGTTTTTTTTGGATCCTTTTGTTACCTGTTTGCTTATTGTTGTCACTCCTGTCCTGCCACTAACTGTTAGGAAGCTGACAATGTAAACACTTTACAAATATCAGTATCATTTTTCTCCTGTCAGATGCTTCTCCTCTTATGATGATATGAGCCTAAAGCGCAGGGTGACCTGTCCACTTGTTCGCTCCAAGTCATTCCACTTGTCATCTACAGAAGGTAAGAGCCCCTTCTCCTAAACACACACACACACACAAGTCTCCTCAGACCTGCTCTCTGTTTTTCTATTTGTGTTTCTCCCTCTGCCTTTTAATCATTGAAACATAAGCAACATTTATACAGTCATAGCTCACTGCAGACCATGGTATTGCTACAGTAGACCTTTTCAGCCTAGTTGCGTCAGACTGCTGCAGCTCTTACTGTCCACATCCAATTACTATTCAGTCTTTCTTCATTCTTCTTTCCAACCCTCATTCTGTCTATATCTCTGCTGTTTCCTCTTACACATGTTGCCGTGCTTAGTGACCGATATCCCTTGTGCAGCCAGTGCCTCGAGCAACACAAGTCACAAGGGAGAGGCTTGTGCAAGCAACAAAAGAATAAAGTCTTTGACTCATGAAACCTAAAACTCACCCTGCTGTTCATTATCCCTCAGCTGTGTGTGTGTGTGTGTGTGTGTGTGTGCGCGCGTGTATCTGTGTGAAAGTTTACCCTTGAGGCTGAGAAGCTGTCATTGCCAGCTTGTGCCCACATGCAGGCTTAAGGAGTATAATAATAGAGCATGATGCTTTGCTGGCTCATGATAGACATTTGCAAGTAGTAAATAATAATAAAGTGCTTTTTCTGCAATTGTAGCTTAACCGTAGATTATAGTTCTAGTCAAATGACTTGTATTAGCTTCTCTACAGACATGAAGCCACGATTAGAATATGGATTTTGTTCTGCCATTGCATCTTGAATAAAACTACTTGCAAGGTCACTTCATGCTTGTTACATGTATGTATTCCTGTTTCCCATTCCATCATTAACCTGGCCCCTCTCTCCCCTCCCCAGTAGGTCCAGATGACTTGTACATTGTAGAACCTCTAAGGTTTTCTCCAGAGAAAAAGGTACAGTGTCTGTTCCAACTGCTGCTGTTGGCTGTGACGGCCGCCGTACTTTCAGTGCTGTGTGTTTTCTACTGTCAAGTCTGTACCCTAAGTGTGTTAGAGCAGGGCATGAGTTCCTCGTCAGTCACTCGTTTCTGATCTCAGTGGAGTAACCAAGATAAGGGGAGCAGCTGAAGATTCAGCCCACTCCAAATACCTGCTAACCACTTCTTTGCTGACACTGGGCAGATTTTCTGACTTTGAAAACTTAAATACAAGTCCCTCGAAATTAAAACATGTCACAACTCTTCTCCAGTATACCATGTATTTGTACGAAAACCTTCATTGAAGTGAGTAAAGCTTGGTGTACTGTACTATCATCAGATGTAATTACTTATGGATAGGTAGTATTTTTTTATATATATGTGTATATATATATATAATTTTTTTTTTTTCCAAATCCTAGATTGCATCATTCCCTATTTAACTTTCCCATCCTTCTTTGGTCCATCTGTGTGACTTCGGTGTCTTGCACATAAGTGGTTAATATGGCTTTACATTATTAGATGTATCTTTGCTTTCTGTCAATGTTTTTTTTAATCATTCTCTTCTCCCGTCTTGTGTGTTTCCTGTAGAAAAAGCGCTGCAAGACAAAGTCGTTGGACAAGGTTGAGATTCTGAAGGCATCTGATCCCTCTGCTCCACTCACAAACGGGGGTCCAAAGTGCAACGGGTTCACACCGTGTCTCCCTGAGCCACCACCACCACCTCCTCCTCCTCCTCCCCCTCCTCCTCTTCCTTCTCCTTCTCTCCCACCGCCTCCCCCTCAACCTTCAGAGGAGGTGTCATCACTGCCCACATACACTTCCAAGGAGTTCCCCTCGGAGACCAGCAGCTGCAGCTCGTCCACCCACTCTGAGGAGTCCTACACAAGCCGCCTCCCCCCTCCCTCTCCAATCCTCCCCTCCGCTGGCCTGTGCAACGGACACAGCCTGCCTTTCCCCCTCCGGCAGCCCCCTACCAAGTCCCGCCAGGAGAAGCGCTCGACGAAGCGGCGGCGGTCGCGGCAGACAGAGCTGCCGTTCCCTTCCATGGCGGGGGGTGGCGTCAGCTCTCTGCCCAGCCTGCAGCAGCTAATGAAGGGAAACAAGGAGATCAGTGTAGGGACCATCGGGGTGACAGCCCAACATGTCTGAATACTCACGTCACTCTTACACCCCCCCCACACACACACACACACACACACACACACACACACACACACACACACACACATTATATAGTAGCAGACTTGCATAGTAAGGAGATGAGGTGTTACTGACTGCATCCCAAAGAACCACATTTTCCCATGAGCACCCAGGCGCACCGTGGAACTGAAGTGGCGATGGCAGCAGTAGCTCAACATAATCCAGTCCTTATCCACTCCTGTCAAAGACCTGTTTACGGTTATGTGCCTTTATATCTGTTGTAGATCTTTCAATGCTAAAAACATGATATTTAAAGAATCGTTGGTGTGGACAGAGAGAGACACCGGTGGGGAGTGAGACATGAACACAAGTCAAATCCATTTAAGTGTTTTCTACTGGATAAGCACATTGTCGTGTGACATTTGAGTGCCAGTGAGTTTTCACCCCCACTCTGAGCACAGAGAGGAGAGGCGCTGGCCTCAACTCTACGTTCCATCACCTACGGGAACATCACAAAGTATTAGGCTGCTTTTTTTTTTTGTTTCTTTGTTTTTTTGTTTTGGATGAAATGTGACGTTGTGAGAGAACCATGGAGCGTGACAAACTATTTCTCATATCCTTATTTCCTCCTGTCATCTATGGCCATCATTTTCTCCATTCTGTCATTGCATTGCATCCTAACATGAGTGCAGGTGTTCATATGGGACCAGAGTGTTCATCTTTCTTTGTACACCAGACTCTCTCTTCCTCTGTCTCTGTCAGTCTGTTCCAAACCAACCGCCAAAGCTGAATGAAGAACATCTATTTTTTTTTTTTTTGCATGCATGCAGTGAATTAGTCTGAATGTGTTCGTCCTCTCAGTTTAGTATCGCATTTCATCTCATATTACAAATACAGTCGCAGCAGTTTGTAGATCCTACTAGTTCACAATGAAATGTCATGAACTCACTTAGTTTGGGCTGGTCCTGAAAGTTAACACACACACACACACCAAATAAAGGGGAATTGCACTGATGCAGTAGACAGTGTGACTGCGAGGAAAGTAAAAATGAGTTCAAACAGGCTAGAGGTAAGCCGTAGGGTCTTGTTGTTGTCTTTTTCTGTTATGTTTTATTATTTCTTTCATCCATAACTGAGCCATGCTCCTCTCTTATCATTGCTGGTGTGGTTTGTTCTCACAGCCAGTATGGAGGCATAAGTTGTCTGTTCAGGGTACATTGTGCAGTAGGAGCACATTGGGTGGCAAAGCTGAATGTTTACACACACACACCCACACACATAGTAGGATCTACTGGGACCCTACAGCCGAGTCCCGACAGACCGGTTTTATTTATCTATTTATTTATTTAAATGACTACAGATGTTTCTAACCTAGGCGCTAGCTTGCCAGTCTCCCAACCCTGCAGTGTCAAAGTAGTTTATCCATGTATGTTATATAGAAATATTATAGTGCAATACACTCAACCGCACTTACACATGACTATGGTGGATGGCTCAACCGTGGATGTTTTGTTTTTGTTGTTGTTGCTGTTGTTTTTTAAGCTTATGCTCTGACATTATAACAGCCCCTAATTCTGTTTGTCTCAGCCTGAAATATCCGACATATATGATAGCAGTCACATGTTTGGCTTATATGTCCAACAAGATAATAGAGTATTAATCTTAGTCTTCTTAGCGTTATCACACTGCTGCGTTTGTATTTGTTTAGAGCTGCTGGCTGGTTAAAAGGCTAAACCGAGGGTTTATTATTTTGTCTTCAGTGTGCTTGTCTCAGCATCTTTTCTGGATCATTAACAAACCTAATTTAACTTAACCCAGTTAATGATTTCATGACTGACCAACATAAACATTCAGTTTAATGTTTTAACACTGAAGTGAGTTGCAGATGTGAAAAGGGGTATCCTTTTTGTTTGTTTTTTAAATATTAATAAAAATAAAAATGCATGATTTTCTTATGTATGCTGATTCTGACTGGCTCTGCGTGGTTGGACTTGTGTACATTTTGACGGAATTTTCTGCAAACTCTTCCAAAAGTGCGTCATTACCTCTTCTGACCATCTCCTCTTTCTCTTTACATGTCTTTATCCACCAAGGTCACCTCTGACCACCCACCCCCCTCCACCATTGTACAACTTTCTGTGACTGAAGAAAAGTTTTAATATGCCTGCTTTTTATTAACCACTCTAATATGTTCCCATTATGAGCTTAAACACTGATAAAAGCTCAGTCTACACACCTGCTTTCCTGACTAGCTGATCTTGCTGTGCTTCTCACTCTCACTGTACACTCTTTTATTCACTTGTCGTCATTGCTCCTCAACTTTACGTGTTCGCCCCGCCTTGAATGACATTCGCGGTTTGTGAGAAGAAGAATATGAACTGTTATTGAATAAAGGGAACGCAGCAAAGATTGGTATGATTTGGAACACTATCAATGTGACTCTGTATTTTTCACAAGCTGAACAAATTTTATTGTTTTTTTTCCCCCCCTTTTTGAATGTGTACGATCTTATGTTTGTGTGTGTAAAACTGTGTGCATGTGAGCATTTTGTGGTGGTGGTGTTGATCTTGTGTGTGTGTGTGTGTCTGTGTCTGTGTTATGAGAAAGACTACTTTGAATCTACTTATCCCGTAACACAGCGAATAGAGAGAATGCCCTCAGAGAAATTCTAGGAGCTCAGTGTGCACTTTGTACGACTCCTCATGCCTTTTTTTTTGTTTTTCTACTTTATATGTCAAGTTCTATCTTTTCTTTTCCTCTCCCTCTCTGTGATTACTCTGAAGAGCTGCACAGTACCTTTGAGCAGGAGTGAGTTACTACAAAACTGTAGTGCCATTAGAAACTGTGAATTTCTAAATAAAAACCTTTTTTGTTGTTGTTGTCTTTCACCTTGTCCTTGACTTTTTATTGTGGATGCCTTCATATTCAGCCGTAGTGTCAATCACTGATCAGACTTGAATCCCACTTTGTCCATAAAGGTAAAAGGAAATGGGTGGATTTTTTTCACTTTAAAGAGAGACTGACAGTCTAGCAACTAAATGAAAGGGGTGAAGCTCTAAAACTGATCAGGAAATTGAAGTTGAAATAAAAAAAATAAAACAATTACATAAATATGTTGTATTTGCAAAGAAATCAGGAACAGAAGCAAAACATTGATCAGAACATCTTGACTGCTACAAGAACAGCAGCCACTAAAAGCCACGTCTTGTTTTTCGAAACAGTGGACTATTTCACAGAATCAGAATCAGCTTTATTTGCCACGTATGTGTACACATAAGAGGAATTTGACTCAGGATTGTACATTGCTTATCAAAGTGGTGAAGAAGAATCATAGGAGCACATTCACGTAGCATTATTATTACATATTCACACGGCAGCCATTTTCTGCTGACGTTACACTCAGGGTGGGAAACTCTGGATGGATTATCTCGGCAAAGGAGCTCACTAACACAGATTTTGACAGGTTTGTGAACAATATTTCCTTTTGTGTACATAGAGAAAGTCTTAGATCTTTGAGTTCAGCTCATGATGAATGGGGGCA
This sequence comes from Micropterus dolomieu, assembly GCF_021292245.1. Classification (NCBI taxonomy): domain Eukaryota; kingdom Metazoa; phylum Chordata; class Actinopteri; order Centrarchiformes; family Centrarchidae; genus Micropterus; species Micropterus dolomieu. Next base: position 24,254,499 of record NC_060154.1, read on the forward strand.
AAAACAAAAGTGTTGTGTTTATAATTTTGTTCAGTGTAATAATCTTTATTTATAGAGCACTTATCAAAGCAAAGTACAAAGTGCTTCACAGAGACACAGTGAGAAGGATCAAATTAAACACCACAGTAACTGATAATACCGTTTGATAGTGTTACATGATACAATAGGTGTAAATTAATTCTGAAATATCAACACACATCTTGGACACAGGTATTTAAGCCTGGAGTAAAATGCCATGCAAACACAGTGTTCTCCAGTTTTTCTTCCGTATTTCAAGCCCAGCTCCCGTCTTGTTTCTCCAGAGAAACTCCTGTCATTTGCATGGCCCTCAAACTTCAGGACCCAAATTATGGACATTTGTCTGACTTCACCTAAGTTGCCTGATCCTCTATGAAAGACAACCTACGCACAATTTCAACCCATCTATCACAATAATATCACCAATAATAAATGTATTTGGTTGTCTCAGGTGTGCACAAAGGCTGTACTTAGCTAATTGTCTCTAGTCATTGTAAGATTTGAACTGTTTACAAAGGATCAAATATGGATTGGCCAGAGAACATGATCACGTTACCTTGTCTTTTAAGATACTCTTTGTGTGGATGTGGCTGCACTCAACTGTCCCTGAAGAAGACATGTATTCACTCCTCTAATACAAAAATTTAACAGCTTCTGATAATGCAAAGTGTTCTGTGTGGGCTCTTTGTGAGCTCAGAGCTCATGGTTTTAAGGTCATGCATTTTTCAAATCTTTTCAGTCACTTCCAATCTGTTTCATACTTGCTATGTTGTAGTTTCTAAATTCACTTGTGGCTACAGTTGCAAGTAATTTATCAAAATGAGAGGTTAGTTGTCCGACCATATCAAATATAACAAAGTGGTTCTAAAACTTATTCAGACATGTTTATAAAGTGGCTTCTTAAACACTGCAGCATTTTCCGCTTTAGAACAGTATTACATATTTGTGTTTAGCTGACATTTATACTTAAAGCGTGTTACACCTGGCTCACGGTATAGCAACTTTAACGGGAGGTCACATTTTAAAAAAAACATATCTGCAGAGTGCTGGTGAAGCAAGAAGGCGCCATCCAAGGTGGAGATGGCAGCATTCCTTACCCCACACCGAGCTGTGGGACGGTATCAAGGCAACCCGGGACACAACACAACCACTTACTACCTGCAGGGGGAGACCTATAACACAAGAGAGCATACGAGGGGGGAGCCATGGGGAAGGCCTGACCAGGCTAGGCTGTAACAAGCGTTCATGCTAATAGATTAATATAGCATTTGGTTTTATATGGTATTTTGTTTAAATTGTGTATTTCAGAAAACATTAGACTTAGGTAATATCTGAAAACAAACTGGAAGATGAACTTAAGTAATGTGGCACGTCAGCTGAAGATGGAAGCTTGGGCATATTAAAGTTGTAGACTGCAGAGTGGTCAGATAGGAGAAGGCTGTAGATGCTTTCTTCTTCCCTGTGGAAGAAGAGGAGAAGAGAGCTAGCACCCCCAGGCTTACAGCCTGTCCCAACCCCCCAGCTCACTGGTCTCTGTCTTGTATGTCTAATGTAGCAGTGTGCTGCATTTGCTATTTGACAGCAGCTCTAATCTAAAACCATTACTGGCTAGCATTAAATATATATTGTTATACCGTGGAGAACAATGCATTTGAATGATGTCACTTCTGAAAAATTGTACCCCGCTCTCCCTTAAACAACAGTAATGTTCTAAAATCTACAGCATTACCCAATGCATGCCTTAATTAATCAAAAGTCCATCTAAAACAACACATTACTGGCTAAGATAAAATTTATATTAGATTGTGCTCTGCATGGAATTATATAATTATACATGACTTTTCTTTGTTTTGATATTTGCAATATGTATCGCTATCGGCCGCTCTGCTTTCTAAATATTGGTATTGGCACTTGAAAATCCCATATTGGTCGACCACTAGACAGCACTTTGCAATAGGCCTGCACATTGGCTTGCAGCAGCACAGCTGGTTCATAATGGTCTTCAGATTAGCCCCTGAGGACACGTAGTATGACAACAAAGTCAAGCATAGCAAACGTCTGCAGTTTTATGTGGCTACAGGCGTTTCTATGAGTTATAAGAGTGATTCTTCATTAACACAGTCAATCATGAGTCTCCTTCACAATGAAGAAAATCCCTTAATGTGAAACTACCAGAATCTGACTGGACGAGCCCACATTTTGTCATGACCCAGCTCAAAGGAAGGATAAAATATGAAGATCTCACATGACTCTTTAAAGTAAAATAAATGTATTGAAAAAAAACACCCACTGTCAAACAAAACCAAGTGATATAGAGAGGAGGGAGAGAATGACTTTGAAGGTGTGCTGTGGTATCTGGCACCAAGATGTTAGCAGCAGATCCTTTAAGTCCTGTAAGTTACAGTGGGGCCTCCATGGATGGACTTGTTTGTCCAGCACATCCCACAGATGTTTGATTGGACTGAGATCTGGGGAATGAGGCGGCCAAGTCAACACTTTGTTGTGTTCTTCAAACCATTCTTGAACCATTTTGCTTTGTGGCATTATCCTGCTGAAAGAGGCCACTGCCATAAGGGAATACAGTTTCCATGAAAGGGTGTACATGGTCTGCAACAATGCTTAGATAGTTGGTACGTGTCAAAGTAACATCGACATCAATGGCAGAACATTGCCCAAAGTATCACACTGCCTCCGCCGGCTTGCTTTCTTCTCAAAGTGCATCCTGGTGCCGTGTGTTCCCCAGGTAAGTGATGCACATGCACCCCATGCGATGTAAAAGAAAACTGGATTTATAAGACCAGGCAACTGTCTTCTATTGCTCCATGGTCCAGTTCTGATGCTCACGTGCCCATTGTAGGTGCTTTCGGCAATGGGCAGGGTCAACACGGTCACCCATCCACAACAAACTGCGATGCACTGTGTGTTCTGACACCTTTCTATCAGAACCTGCATTAATTTTTTCAGCAGTTTGACCTATAGTAGCTTGTCTGTTGGATTGGACCACACAGGCCAGCCTTCACTCCCCTTCACATGCATCAATGAGCCACGTACCATCTACCTAGGCATTACTCTGTCACTGGTTTTATAACCTACTATGTATACGTTTTTATACACTGCAAATGCATAAATTTGGTTCATCCTGTATATAACCTTGCATTTGCACTCTCCATTCTCTAACTCTGTCCACATTTTTTATATATACACATCCTGAATATTGTAACGCCACTATACATATTGTAAGATATAGCTTTGATAATATAACTGCACTTATAAAACTATATTCCTGCACTTCTGGTTAGATGCTAAATCATTTCATTAGCTCTGTAGCTGTAGGCCTACTCTGCATAATGACAATAAGGTTGAATCTAATCTAATGAGTTTAATCAATTGTGTTCATCACTATTTCAAGCATGCAACTGTAGTATAAAGTAAGGTTTTTGAAGTTTTACCTTGCTGACAAGTTGGAAAAGAAAAACACAAGGCAACACACAAGGTGATTAAAAGTCAGCTGCAGACAGACAGACAGACAGACAGACAGACAGACACACACACACACACACACACACACACACACACAACAGTTTAAGTAGCTGCTGATCAGACACGTGTGTGCACAATCAGCTGATTTGGAGTTTGAAGCCAACAAACCAAACTGAGACAGTTTAGAGGAGGGGTCATGTGTAGTAAGCGGGCAGAAAACTGCAAAGGGTAAATTCGTACATGACCACAAGGTGTCGCTGTGAGTGAAGCTGAACCCTGTGTCCCTCCGGTCTTCTCTCTCCTCTCCGTTGTTTACGTTTATCCAACAACATGGAGGACGAGGTGGATGTTGATATCGAGGGAGGCGAGTTTGATAGCAGTATTAGGTGAGAATGTTTACTCATATTGATGAATTAACATTTATACTATCTTTTGGTCTCGTGAACTGCAGTCTACACTAGCTTACGGAGACCTGCTGTCTTAGCCCCGCAGGCTACAGCGGTAGTTAGCATGGAGGTTGTGTTAGCTGTCCTGTGTCAGATGCATGATGAGAGTCAACTCGGCCCTTCATGTGCTGTGTTGATTTTCTTGTCTCTGTTGCAGTGAGCTGGACGGAGGAGGATTAGTCCAGGAGCAGTTCATCCAGTCTGCGTGGAAGAGCAGAGCTGGGATACTGGTAGGAGCTCATGAAGCTAATGGTCCTTCAGCGGACTCCTGTCCTGTGTGGCTGTTCGTGCCTGAGTTGACTGTTTTGTGTCTCTGTTGTGCAGCCGTGGGAGCTGGACAGCTCCATCAGCCCGGAGAACAGAGAGGTGATAGAGAGGATGCTGCTGGAGGAACAGTATCCTTTCACTGACCTCAGATGCATCACACAACAACACGACTGTCTCCCGGAGGTTAACTGCAAACTGCAGACCTGATGAGCTACAGAGGTGCCTCTGATAGGGGATTACAATACAGAAGTCATGCAGAGATGCTAAGGAGTCAAATGTCTTGGAAAATATTGCTGATTTAATAGAACTCCTCATTGAGACGACAAATAAATCACTAGGGGTGGGGGAAAAAATCGATACAGCATAGTATCGCGATATTTTGCAAGGCAATATCTTATAACACAAACGTCAAGTATCGCTTTTTTATTATATAAATTGTACATGAGAAGTTTGTTTTTTGGCACTAATAAAATTGCTTTTTCAGTCCACTAGAAAAAGAATTTTCCTTTGTGGACACAATTTGAAGTTGGGAAAAAGATAAAATATTACTATAAATTGCAATATTTTTAAAATCTCAATAATATCGTATCGTGACACAAGTATCGCGATAATATCGTATCGTGGGGCCTCTGGTGATTCCCACCCCTACAAATTACAGAAATTAAAGACACACAAATGGAAAGAGAAAAATTATAATGAAGTGAGAAATAGTGCAAAATTGACGATGATTTGACTTTTTAAACATCCATTTATCAAGTAAAATTAGCTGACAATTGCTCATTACAGCTTGTGAACTGTGGTATTGGCTGTTTTTAATGTGTTCTCTGTTTCATGTCAGTTGACGTATACTGTACAGTTTATTTGTTCAGATGCATAGTTTGGATAATGCCGGCTTAAATCTGTTGGTCCTGAACCATACTTGTAGATACTACCTGACAGGTGGGGAGGTTCATAATAATATTTGGGAAAGTGATGCCAACAACAAGCCCAAAGTAAAAAAGTAGGTTTTCCCTCAGGCATTCACATGAGCAGAATACACCCATTCCGCATGTCGTTGGCATTCTTATTACATCTGTGTCTGTCGGATGTTCAGGTCCCCAGCCAAGACCTCAGCCGCGGCCTCAGGCCCCTCTTCTCGTTGGTCCAAACAGGAGAAAGAGCTGTTTGAGGAAGGACTGGTAAGCTTCTCTTGTCAACATACAATCATTTGCTGTTGTCTCTGGAATCTGATTGCTTCTCTGGTGTACAGGCGTAGAATAGATGTATATGAAGATATACAGGAGTGGATTGTGTAAAATACCAAGTGGCTGAGATGTGTTTTTCTGCAGGCTCAGTTTGGTCGAAGGTGGACAAAGATTGCCAAGTTGGTAGGCAGCCGTTCTGTTCTTCAGGTCAAGAGCTATGCCAGACAGTATTTCAAACACAAGGTGAGACTCGCCTTTACTTTCTACCTGTGTTGCGCTGCCACCTAAGCAGCTCGCAGGGTATACTCACAAGTTTCACTTTAGCTTGATTGTAGTCTCCCACAGTTAAACGTGTGCTTTCTTCATTATTCAAGCACTTTCACAACCAGGATGCATTCCTCAGGAAGGGTTGGGAAAGTCTTTCATCATCTGTGTATGTTCTTTTAGGCTAAATCAGAACCCAGACCTACAGCTCCCTCTGCAGGTCCTGTGCTTCACTTGCAACTTCCTCAGCCCACCTCCAGTCATGCATCCACTCTGGCAAACGCTGTCCGCATAGAGAAGCTTTCTGATGAAGAGGATGAGGAGGTAGACATCACTGATGGCCTGAGTGATGATGACGGAGACTCCGGCGATAAACCGCAGGCCGCGCTCAAACATGAGTTCCGTGAGCCAGAGCGTCCAACAGACACCGAGATCCAGACCGACACTCCCGCAGAAGATCAGAAACAGGCAGGTCTGACTGAGACAGAGGACCAAACCAGCCACACAGCACTATCGCTACAAAGTCCTCAATCCTTGTCTTCCTGCCCTTGCTCGGGAAAGACTGGTGTGACTGGTCTGGATGAGAAAGGCGATGAGAGAGTATCGCTCCATCCAAAAAGTCTTCAGGCAGGAGCTCAGAAAGATTCAGATCAAATGACTGATGAGAATGAAGACCAGAGCTCCCAGTCTGAGAGCTCAGCACAGACCGGTCAACTGGAAGAAGCGGGTAGTGATGACACAGGTAAGGCTCACGCCTGCTGTTTTTATGTAAAGCCACCTCACAACTTTTTTTCTCTTGTGAAGTCACGCTGTGGACTTATGTGCCTCGCAGATAATGCTGATAAGGATGAGCAAGGTGTAACTGATAGACCAGAAGATAACCAGGAGGAGGAAGAGAATGAGGACGAGGAGGAGCTTAAGGCCCCCGAGCAGGAAATGGAGATGGACATGGAGACCATCGCTGAGGATGAGAAACAAGCTATCCCAGAGTTCTTTGAGGGACGACCATCCAAGACCCCAGGAAGATACCTTAAGATCCGAAACTACATCCTGGATCAGTGGTAACGCATATTTGGTAACTTCTCTTACTACAACTCTGCAGAAGAAGTGGTTATCACTCTTTTTTTCTTTTCCTTTTTTTGTTCACCAGGTTGAAGAGCAAGCCCAAGTACCTGAACAAGACCTCGGTCCGCCCTGGACTGAAGAACTGCGGGGACGTCAACTGCATTGGGAGAATACACACCTACCTGGAGCTCATTGGAGCCATCAACTTCAACTGCGGTAACTTTACTGGAACCTATGACTGCATTCTTCTGTAAAAAACAAAACAAAAACGTTATTCCCTTTTCATGTGGAGCCCTGTCTCATCTCCCATAGAGCAAGCGGTCTATAATCGCCCAAAGGTGGTGGACCGTTCCAAGCACAAGGAGGGCAAAGATGTGCTTGAGGCCTACCAACTCGCCCAGAGACTGCAGAGCATGGTAGGTGCCCATAAACCCCTGTACTCTGCTGACACCCAACCTCAAGCATCTGAACTGTGATTTTGCTTGACCTTGCGCTAACTGCTGATTGGCTGCACGTTGTAGCGGACCAGGAAGCGCCGTGTGCGGGACATATGGGGAAACTGGTGCGACGGTAAAGATTTGGAGGGACAGACGTATGAGGTTTGGACACACACACACACACATACACCATATGTGTTTCAGTAAATTACTGATCACTGACCAATATATTTTTATTGACCCTCTGTTGGTGGTGTTTTTCATCAGCATCTCAGTGCTGAGGAACTCGCTCTGCGGAGAGAGGGGATGAAGAAGCAGCCCAAACCCTGCAAGATGTCTAGATTGTCAAGAGGGTGAGCACGACGGATTCATGTAACATGTGCTGAGTTCCCAACATCATTATAATTATATCCTGCATTTCTTCCAGGTCTTTTGATCCCTTCCAGTTGATTCCCTGCAGATCTTTTGGAGAGGATGTACAGGTCAGTGGCCATTTATTCCATCCGTCGGTCTTCAGTAATGCAGTGTGTCTTGCAAGATGGTAATTTTACTACATATTTAATTTGGGGTTAAATTTCATGACCTCAGTAACAGTTTATAATAAGAGGGCACAGCCGGTTTTATCAGAGGTCCAGTCTCTTCTTTAAGACATTTTTTTTAAAAGTCTGTCAGGTATCCTGCTTTTTTAAATGACATTTCCCTAAGTGAAGTGCATTCACTTCACTTTCTTGTAGGGGTGGGGAAAAAAATCGATACAGCATAGTATCGCGATATTTTGCAAGGCAATATCGTATCGTAACACGAATGTCAAGTATCAATTTTTTTATTATATAAATTGTACATGAGAAGTTTGCTTTTTGGCACTAATAAAATTGCTTTTTCAGTCCACTAGAAAAAGAATAAATTTGAAGTTGGGAAAAAGATAAAATATGTTTAAAATCGCAAAATATCATATCGTGACATGAGTATCGTGAAAATATCGTATCGTGGGGCCTCTGGTGATTCCCACTCCTACTTTCTTGTCTCTCTTTCTGGTTGACTAGTGTATCAACCAGTGTGGACTAAACTATTATAGTTAGATAGTATTTTATTTAATTTTTTGTGATTCATCGGTGTCCTGTTTTTTTTTTTTTTTTTTAAGTTTAATGAGTATTAAAAGCTATTCTTTGCTGTTCTCCCCAGGAACCATTCCAGGTTATTGTGTGTGCAGAGACTCTTCTCATAATGGACATGGTAGGCTATATACATAACCACACATGCTGAATATAATCTCCCTTTGGTACTACACTGACATGTTGGTCATCTTGAAGGAAGTTTCAGAAAATACTGTGTTCTGCATTCACCATGAGCTGATTATCCACTGACCTGTAAGACGAGCCTTTAAATCAGGGGTCCTCAACTACATTTGTTGAAGGGCCAGAATGGCCAGAAGCAGATACTGTGGGTGCCGGACTTTGAAATATTTTGTTTTTTAATTTAGGCTTAAACAAGCAGATTCTTGTTTAATATTTGCACTTTCACCCCTAAAATGGTAAATCCATAATGACAACCACATACTAGGTACTTAACTAGAAAATGCTCTCAGACTTCCATCAAATAGGCAGTGCACTGAGGAGTGATGGTTAAAATCTGTTATTGTAAATATAACTGCAGAGTGCAGTTTAGATTGGCAGGAAATATTAATCAAACACTTTTAACGCCATTATGCATTCGTTACTCGTGACGGCTGTAGTTACTGATGGTAACAGCAAATGCGGTTTAATACTACAGCTCACAGAAGTCTGGGCAGGCAGTAATTGGTCTTTTTCCATAATTATGTGAGCAGTCATGATCTGAGTTTATGCTGCACATGACATGGCTCTGTGAAAACAGTGAAAGGAGTTGGTTACCTGGCTGTGTCACCTGCAGCTTTTCCTCTATCAGCTCACTGTGGCTGCTCTTGACTGTTCTATTACTGGCTGCAATATTTCGAACTGGTACCCTGCAAAAAACTTTTTAGATGACCATTGTTTTGAAGACTGATTTTTAATAAACGATAGTGGTCTGTGCTGATCTCACTGACAAGTACATTGAATTTCCTGTGACTACTTCATCAACTTGTGTTTCTTAATGTGAAGCTTCAGCAGCAGTAGGAAATGTGCAGTTCGCATTATCAAAAACTTAAGACAGCATTTCTTCCGGGAATTTAGACACACAGATGCAGTTTGTAATACTGCAAATATATAATAAATACTATCATCAGTGGCCATTCTGTGGTCCAGATGTGGCCCAGTTGACGATCACTGCTATAAATGATTCCCTGTTTTTGTGATATTACATTCTGAAACAATTGTCTCATTTATCATTCAATTGTCATTCATGTATTATCATTTGTTGTATTCAAATGTTCCAAAAATGATTTGATTGTCAGCACGCCCACGTGTCGCGGGGGGAAGTCATCGGTCTGCTAGGCGGAACTTTCAATGAGGAAGAGAAAGTATTAAAGGTAGGAAAAGGAGCGAAAAGCAACAACGTCGAAGATGAGGATAGAGATTTTAATTTCTATACACAGTATTTTGAAATGTGTATTTAGTGATTCTATGTGTCTGTGCAGATCCGTGCAGCAGAGCCGTGTAACAGCGTGAGTACGGGTTTGCAGTGTGAGATGGACCCGGTGTCTCAGACACAGGCCTGTGATCTGCTGTCATCCCTGGGGTTCAGTGTAGTGGGCTGGTACCACTCACATCCCTCCTTCAACCCCAACCCTTCTGTGCGGGACATAAACACTCAGGACCAGTTCCAGGTAAAATTAATGGATGAGAGAGGTCACGCTGGAGTTGGTCATGTGATCGTGTGATGCAATAGAACATCTGATTCCCTTTGTCCTGACTGTTCCAGAGATATTTCTCGCGTGGCGGAGCCCCCTTCATCGGGATGATCGTGAGCCCGTATGACCCAGCCAATCGCTCCCCCCACTCTCAAACCACCTGCTTGTTGGTGAAGGAGAGCCTGGAGACTTCAGGCCCACAGAGTATGTTACAAAGACACATGATTCAAAACAGTTAAGATCAAGAGGCCTTGAAATCAAGCTGACAATGTAGGTCAGTGATTTCAGCACACAGCAGCGCAGTTTATCTTCTGGCTGAGTCTCTCTGTGTCCATCTCTCCCTAGAGCTGCCCTACAGATTCGACTTCCTCTCATCACAAGACATACCAGACTGGGAACAGACGTTGAGAAGAGCTCAGTGGATCATTCACAAATACTGCCAAACACCGGGGTGAGTGAGAATCAAAGACAATCAAAGTAGTGGTCGCCCTGACAGGTGGGGTCTAATGCTAAGACTGGCTTTTAGTGATTTTGAACAGTTTGTCTTGAAGCTTAACGTTGAAGTATTTAAAATGTTTTTTTGTTTTTTTTTTTGCTCTGGGTAGGAGTGTGCAGATGGACAGATTTTTCCGGAAAGACTCCCATCTCACCTGTTTGGAGAAGGTCTGTCTAGCAGATCAGTTTACCTGCTGTGTGCACACATCCCATTGGCTAATGGCTTCATTAACTGATGTCTGATTTTACTTGATCTCTTCCATTACTCACCTCCCTTTAGATGCTGTCATCTCTGGCAAAGTACCTTGAGCCCCTGCCAGATGAAGAGGGAGACTCTTTCCTCACCCAGATCCAGACCCTTTTCCAGTCAGACTTTATTGCCAAGCAGCAACCGCCTGACCAGGAAGAGAGAGAATCCTTAAATATCTCACCCAGACCAGTGGACTCGGACGACCTGGCTTTTGATCAGCTGATCAGTGAGCAGAGGCCCCAGGAGGGAGGAAGAGACTCTGATCTGGATTGTGGCAGAGCTTCAGACAGTAGCGTACAGCCCGCCACACAGAGCACAGACACAACCTCAGAGTCAAACAGCAGCACAGTGTTACATCTGGGCTCTGTGTTGTCGACCGAACATGACTATTTACTGTGATATATCTGACTGTACTGCTAAATACATTATTAACAAAGTGTACACTTGTATGTAAATACCATGATGTTTTGTATCAGTATTACCAACTCACTTGTTTACATTTTATTATTTCAGTAAAGCCCTTTAACCAAAAGTAATGTTTGGGTATGTGAGAGATGAGAATGTTATGAGCAGGGCATTTCACTTTATCAGTTCAGCAGTTTTTTAAAAACATGAAAATAAAAATGTATTTTCATATTTTGTGGCCGCCTTTTATACATGTTTTTGTGTAATGGCTTGATATGTTTGTCATTGTGTTTAAGATGATGTCTTTTACAACACAGTGACTAAGAGTGACTGTGTAAGGACAAGTCAAAGTAAATGCTAGCTTCCATAGGGACGAGAATATTTTTGTTTAAATTGTCCAAAGGGGAGGGCCCGGAACGATCTTCGCGGAGTTGTTTCTAGGGGGATCATTTAGGAAGCAGGAGCGTCTCACTGGCGACATAACTAAGGTCCGATGTTTCGCGTTGCAAACATAGACTATATGGTTGCAAAGGAACTAAATGTTTTTAACTCCGTGTTAAGTTATAAAACTTTTGCGTCAGATACAAACAGTTAAGTGCTCGACTGTTGGGTAGAGGTGACCAGTAAGTAGCGTCCACTGATAGCAATGACATTGACAGGCGAGTCCTCGATATGAAATTAAATACCGTTACGTTAAGTAAAAAAACGGCCTGTGACAGTCACTTCCGCATTAAGATGTGGAACCCCAGATGGCCGTGTTCGGCGTCGTCTGCAACATACCTGGCCGTTGTTGGGTCAGTCTGAGGAGTGAATCACGAAGAGTTGTGTAGTACAATGGTCTTACTCTGTGTTAATCTTTTGAGGAGCAGTCGCTTCTGTTCCCGTCCTGCGCATCTGACACGAAACTTCTGGGTCTGCAACGGAGCTGGACATTCCCTGAAGAGGGCACCCTCTGTGTCCTCTCAGATCAGCTGTCACGGAAGAACACACAATGTTCACTTCAGAGCCTCTCCGACGGGACCACCTCTCTTCTTCTGCAGCAGTGGAAGGACGGTGTGTTTCCAGATTAGTCCCAAAGCCACTTTACCCCTGCACCCCGGCCCTGTCCTGACACAGCGCGGACACCACTTCCACACCTCGGCTCCTGTGAGGGCCATACCAGCTCCTCTCATTTGGCTGGTGCTCAAACCTCTGCAGAAGCTCATGGCTATAATACTGGGCAGGTAGGAAACACAGTGTTGTTTTATTATTATACACCAAGTGGCTCCTAAACATCAAAACATAGTCCACTCTACTATGTTAAACGTTCAATACATACAAGTCAATAAATGTAAATGTTGATTACTGTGTTGATTATTAAGTGCAAATAGTAAGGCAGGCACATCTTGTTGTTAAAACGGAATATATTGAGAAATGTGCTCATTGCTTTAAGGAACAATATTTAATTGTACTAATTAATTAATGTGTTCATCCAATAACACACTCTTAATTGTTTAATAAACAGTTGTATTATTTGTGTCATTTAGATAAGAACAAATAAATTACTTTATACATAGTTATTTACACAAAATACACACATCTCAGGTCTCACATTGCATTAAGTTATGTGGCAAAAATGACTGACGAAGTGGACTGACCTTTTCTTCAAATTTTGGGCCAGAGAACTGAATTTGGAAACATTCCCAGCAATACACAGAGTTGTTTTGTTTAGTAACTATTTCAAAAAGACTTGGCCTACTTGTCTACTTTAATATTTGACTGTTTCTTCTGGGCAAACACACAATATGACCTCAGAATTTTGTGCATAGTACATTGTTGTAAACATATTTTATTCATGTTTTGAAGCTACTTTCTTGGCCAGATCTATTTTGATCTAAGAGATTATTGAAAACCGTGGGTCTGCCCGGATTCGTACATTTCTAACTGGAACCTTTGCTGTGGAATTTTCTACTTGCATTTTCTGCTGAATTCCAAACATGCACATTTGCCAGACATGAAAGGAGCTTTCTTTGATTCTTTTCTTTTCATCCTTTACCCCTGTAGGGCTGTTTATAAATTTACATTTACTGCATGAGGCTGTGTGAGCTAAATAAACACATATTGCAAACCTTGTTGCCTTCCTTTATGTACAGGAGTATAAGGAAGTGGTGGGTGGCTCTACCAGCCAACCGCCGGCAGCTCATGCGCGAATGGGTCTGGCAGCGCCGCTGGCATCTGGCGGCAGGGACAGGCGTTGCTATGGTGATTATAGTCCTCCTTCTCCTGACCCACCTGGATGAGTCCCCGATGACAGGACGGACCCGCCTCCTGGTGTTCAGCAGGGAGAACTACATGGAGCTGGCAGCTCGCACCTCGGAGATGGTGAGAGGAGGAGCCCCCTCCTGATGTGTGTGTGTTTGAGTGGATGAAGAGGAGAGAAGATTTAATATGAAGAGAAATGAAGCAGGTGAAATTATTATTCCTAAAATTCTTGAGTGTGTGTATGTGCTTAAGTACATGGAGGAGTTTGCAGAGCTGCTGGTTCCAGTCACTGACCCCCGTCACCAGGTGGTGGAGCGGGTGGTGCAGCACCTGGCACAGAGGAACAAGGACATCCCTGAAGTGTCTCAGGTCACCTGGAGCGTTCACTTGGTGCAAAGCCACAACATCAATGCCTTTGTCCTCCCGGTCAGTAAAAGACAGACAGATGTAGAATTATTTGACTTGCATGCCATATTATCACGTAGTATAGTATCACCATCTTTAAAGTCATATGTGAGAACGTCTTATTATAACAGAGTGCGTCTTTACACGTGTGTCTCCTATAAAGTTCCCATCCTGCAAAGCAAGGTAGATTCACAATTTATTTTGCTTGCTTTTGCAACCAGCCCACATTAAACGTTTTCATTGTGAAATATGAGCAAACAATTGATAAATAATTTTACTTTGTTTTTAAGTTGCTGAAAGTACTAAGTGGGTGGGATTAATAGTATTGGCATTACTCACGAGTGGTAGAGGTTGAGGTAAATAGTCAGTCTCAGAGAAGTTACCAGTTATTGTCTACTTTTTTGTACACCTGTAAAGAATATCTTCAAACACCATCCATCCATCGTCAACCGCTTATCCTGCGTACAGGGTCGCAGAGGCTGGAGCCAATCCCAGCTGACTCTTCAAAAGCTATATGGCTCAAATATGGATTGTATTTTCCTTTTTGCAGAACGGGAAAGTGTTCATGTTTACGGGGATGCTGGACGCCGTGGCAGATGTTCACCAGCTCACTATTGTTCTGGGACACGAGATGGCCCATGCTTTATTGGGACACTCTGTAAGTACATAACCCTCTGCAGACTGTGTTTGTGATTGTGGCATTATTTCTACCCTATGTTATTTGCTCCAGTACTTGACCTGACATTGAGTCAGTCACTTTATTTATAATAATAATAATAATCATTTCGTGAGTTTGCCTTGATGATGTTGAAACACAGTGACAACAAGCAAAGACGCGGCACTTCTGAGTTTGATGCAGAAAACTCAGAAACCTGTTTGGCTCTGCAGAGAATGAATGCTGCGGTGTAAAAATACCTGTATGCAGTCTGCTGACATTTTTTAGCCTTTATTGAGATAGAACAGCTGGAGGGAGACAGGAAATGCAGGAGAGAGAGAGGGGGCGACATACAGCAAAGGGCTGCAGGTCGGACTCAAACTCGGGCCGCTGCTACACAGGTTTAGCCTTAGTACGTGGCGCGCCCACTCTACCAACTGAGCTAAACGCCGCCCCACGTCTTCTGACATTTGAGAGGCTTAGCTGATAGTAGCAGACCTTGCTGTGCATGAGGATGAGTCATTGAAAACACTTAAAGTGCAAATAACGTTCGAGAAGAAAATGTAGTCATTTAGAAGCCCTTGGCACGCAGAGTAGGAGTTATAGCTGGAAGCCTTCCAGGTCTCTCCCTCACAAGGTCGTAAAATATGTATGTGGACCTCCTATAGGTATGTGCATTATACACTGAGGTCTCCTCACTATTCATCATCAGCGCCCCACTCTGTCTCAGAAGTATAGTAATGGCTGAAGTGGCGTCAGTTGCAGTGTTGTTGCATCAGCCTGTGATAAAGACTCACTGACAATCGACTCCAAGCACTCACTAATCCTGTCTGTGTTATGATGACCGAAGTCCTGTCGACCTAGGGCACTGTCATGCTAAATTAATTCTCCACAGACGGCTGTTTTTTCTCTGCCTACGAAAGACCATTCTTCTTGTTCTAAAAAAGTGTCTAATGAAGGTGTGGGTATTTCAAGACTTTAAACGTCCTCGGAGGAAATGCTTGAAGGAGATTTTAATTAGATGAAGGGAATGAGCATCGATGGGCTTGGTATTACCCAGTAGGTGTGCTCTGTTGGATTGGCTGCTAAAACCTTTAAATCTGTTATAGCGTAAAAGTTCCACTAAAATAGATGGGAACAATCAATATGTTCCAGCAGACTGGTTCACCTCCCAAAAACTTTTTACCTCTGATTTTCTCTCCCTATCCCATTCTCTTCTTTTTTTCACCCCAACCCTTTACTTTCTCCTCCGTCACCTCCTCCTCGCCATCCCGTATCCCTCTGCTCTCCTCCCCCAGGCGGAACAGGCCAGTCTGTCTCATGTCGTGGACCTCCTGTCCCTTATTCTGCTGACAGCCATCTGGGCTGTGTGCCCTCGAGACAGCCTGGCACTGCTGGGACAGTGGGTACAGGACAAGCTTTCCCAGGTGAGACCCACTCCACAATCTTACCCATATACACTGTATAACACACTTTCCTGGTTGTTAATTAATTGAAGAAACAACACAGTTTTACAATTTGTTAATGTTGTGCCATTGTTATTGTAGATTTGCCTTTAGTCTGAAAAGCAGAGCACTGGAATCCTCTTGGACTTTTGATAAGGGAAATGTGTATGAATCTTAGAGTTTATAAAACCTCATACATGCACCGTTTGTCTCCCCTCAGTTAATGTTCACCCGTCCCTACAGTAGGAAACTGGAGGCTGAGGCCGATCAAGTCGGATTGCAGTTGGCTGCTAAGGTATCGTCATCTCCAATTTGTTATTACTTAAAGGAGCACTCCACAGATGTTACACATACAGTTCAGTTCACCGGTCACAAGGAGTGCTACACATCTTGGCGTGCACTTTAGACTTTAAAAGCCTGCTTGACAAACTGGAAGAGTGGCATTTGAAAGAAGTGGCCGTCTAGTAAAAGTTGCTATTGAGTTGCATCATGTGATATGTAGGCTCCAGCATATATGGAGCTTGACCCATGCAAGGGACTAAAAGTTAGGATATCTCGATCTCTGTTGCCTTGAGTTGTTTTTTCTGTCTGTCTCTGTATGAGTTCCCCAACTTTATGGAAGCGCAGTAGTAAGTAACTGGGGTTTCCCTATAATGTGATATGACAATATTAAAGATTTTTGGTGCTTTTTGAGGGCCCACATTTTATGATTAAGGAATTGTTTAAAACATGTTTGCTCTTTCATAGGGTAATCAGTATTTTAACTTTGCAAATGTAAATCCTCCAATGTAGCTCTTTGCTGTAACCTGTCTGCAGGCCACTAGGGGGTACTGTTGTCAAACTAAACTCACTGGATGAGTCCATAAGGATTTCCATCTGAGCACAAGACGGAGAGATGCCACATTGTGTGTTTCTGATTTCATGGCGTTTGGGGATGGGGGGGTTGTACTTCCCAGGCGTGTGCAGATGTGCGAGCAGGCCCCGTATTCTGGCAGCAAATGGACATCAGAGACCAGCTGAAAGGAGAGCCCACCTTCCCTGAGTGGCTGTCCACACACCCGTCTCACAGGAACAGAGTCGCTCAGCTGGACCGCCTTGTACCACAGGTACAAACACACGATAATGCTTCCCTGCTCAGTCCAAATAGCAGCATTGGCAGCTCTTAAGTTTCTTTTTATTTTACCTCAATTATATAAGGAAACACATTCTTGCTACTCTGATTCATGTGTTTGTCTAAAGTAAAGACTCTTTGATCCCTGTGTGAGGAGAAAGCCCTTCATCTGTCTATTGTTTAGGAGAAACTGTGTAGCTTTAGGAGCTGTTGGAAGGAGTCTTAATGGAACTAATGAAGCGTCTGGAGAGATGTATATCCACCTGCAGACATGTGGCGAGGAGGGCAGAGAGGAGGAAGAGACTTGGGGAGGAGAGGGAAAAGATGCAAGGTTTTAGGAAAACAGGAAAAATAGTTTGCCACACAGGGGCCTAGATGCCTGCTTAACTACCTAAAAGTCTTGGAGGCTTTGAGTTGAGAACCTGAAAGAAAACAGCCCCACAGTAGCAGCTCTATCTCAAAGGCTCACACACTGTGCCGGCACCGTGGCAAGACAATCAATAGTATCTTAAGGCTACAAGGAAATCAAGCAGTTAAGACAGCAACTCCTATGGAAAGCATCAGCATCCGCAGTCATCACATCTTGTGTGTGTGTGTGTGTGTGTGTGTGTGTGTGTGTGTATGTATCAGAGGCAGACAGAGAGAGAGAGGGAGAGACATATAATGTATTAGGCAGCAGTGAATTTAACCTTGAGCGTGAGTTGGACTGTCGGTACACCGTCAGATGCTCCAAGCTCGAAAAACGAACAGATGGGTAAACCACTAATTGTCCATCAGGTGCTTGTGTCGTTGAGTGTGTACTTGTTCTATGTGTGTGTGTGTGTGTGTGTGTGTGTGTGTTATATGTATGTGTCCGTACATCATATCATATCCCTGTGTGGTAGATTGACCTCCAGCAGCAGCAGTTGTTGTCGAGGCCAGGCTGCAGCCACAGGCAGTGAAGTGATAAAGACTGCTGTTTGGGGGATTCATCGGCCTCCATTGTGTGTGTGTGTGTGTGAGAGATTGTGTATGCACGTGTGGTACTATCTCTAATACCCTCCTCACACCAAACGGTTCGATCCAGCATAGCAGCACACATGAGCCAGTTAACAGCTGAGTTCAGTCGGCTGAAAGTGATGCATAATGTGATGTTTTTAACCTTGTGAGGGGTGACAGCATCAAGCTACTTAACCCAACTCTTCTGAGGGCACTCCGCCTCCACTAGTGCGCTCATCATCCTTAAGCAAAGCGCATAAGTCCACTGGTAGTGCGAGAGGGAGAGCCTGTTGAGTGTGAAGGCAAGTGCATGTGTGTGCTCAGAGTCTTGTAGGTGATTCTGAGTGAGAGACTGATGGATTTTGTGCGTGTGTGGGTGTGTGAGACAGATGGAGAGAATGTCTGTAACTGCTGGGGACTGCTCAGGAGTTGGTTCCTACCGGTGCTGCTCACCCGACCTGTATGGGATCGATTTTTTGGAAGGATTGAAGAGAGCTTGCATCTGAATATTTATAGCCATATTTTCAGCTATGCTAGCGGATGGCAATGTCTGTCCGGACACTCATGTCTTTCATGTCCTGCAGAGTAGAAGTGTACAGACTTTGGTGATCCCCTAACCTTTCCTCTAGCACCATCATCAGGTCAAAATGTCTTTTTCTCTTATGTCATTCCCATCTCCTCGACTGTAGTTTGTGTTAGTGCAAATTAGCGAATGTTAGTGTGCTAACACGCTAAGCTAAGATGTGTTATCTTTTAGCCTAAAGCACTGCCATGCTTTAGTACAGCCTCACAGAGTTGCTACAGTAGCACGGCTGTAGGCTCTTGTTGATTCTCTCTGTGGTGTCCTATTTAGCTATTTTGCCTTTTGCTCAGTGTATCTGTACATGTCAGTATCTTTGTTTGTCTGGTCCTTCACATTCTTCTCTGTTTTTCTAACCTTCTTCGTGTTGCATTAATTTCAGATCACAGCTGTGTTTTGATGAAATATCTTATACACTTATAAGTAGAAAGAACAAATAACGGATTTCTTGTTCTACACTGACTTGACTGTTGAATGATAGAAATTTATGAACAAAATTATAAACGCAACACTTTTGTTTTCGGCCCCATTCATCATGAACTGAACTCAAAGATCGAAGACTTTCTCTATGTAAACAAAAGGCCTATTTCTCTCAAATATTGTTCACTAATCAGCATCTTGATATGCCACACCTGTGAGGTGGATGGATTATCTCGGCAAAGGAGAAGTGCTCACTAACACAGATTCTGACAGATTTTTGAACAATATTTGAGAGAAATAGGCCTTTTGTTTACATAGAGAAAGTGTTAGATCTTTGAGTTCAGTTCATGATGAATGGGGGCGAAAACAAAAGTGTTTCGTTTATAATTTTGTTCAGTCTAATACACTGCAAACAAAAACAAAAAATGGCTCACCACTACACAAAGGCATTTAATATAAGACATTTAATCTTTGTACTTGTTAATTCACTTCTTGTCTGAAGTTATAATGATACATAATGTCTGTTCTTCATTCTGTCTCTGTCCAGGCTCTGGAGTTGAGGGAGAGCTGCGTCTGCCCTGCTCTTCCTGCTACTGACCCTCGTGCCGTCTTCTCCAAGAGTGTCCGTGTGTTGCTGGAAAATGCTCAAGACCAGAGGAGAGGAGGGCAAGAAGGGGCACACAAGCCCCACCTGCCCCACCGCCCGGCCTCACTCGCCACTGAACTGCCTGCAGCTCTGCTTGCCCAAATTGCCTTTCCTCCCTCCCCAAATGTGAATCAAGAAAGCAAAGTACCTGTCCAGTCTGTAGCTTCAGAGTTAGCTGCATCAACCTCTGTCCCTGCTGCTGCTGAGGGGGTAGAGTCCCACGTGGTGCAGAGCACCAGCTGACAGAAGTGTTAAATCCTCACAAATGTGTAAACTGACTATTATATAAATTAATGAGTGAATACGAGAGTGATTGCTATATTGGCCTGCTACCCTAAAAGATTGTTTTCATGGTTATTAAAATTTCAGAGCCCCTGAGTGCACAGGTGGTAAAAGGATCAAAGGTTCAGTGTTTTTTTTGTGGCATCTAGTGGTAAGGGTTGCAATTTGCAACCAGTGGCTCAGTCAACACTCACCCCTTCATTCCCAAGCGAGTAGGAGAAGCTATGGTGGCCGACACGCTCTGTTGGCTCTTGTGCTAAATAATACATTGTGGTCCCCTGTTTGTCCACATATTTACTTCCCTTCTTACTTCTAATAAACCAGACAACTACTACTACTGCTACTACTACTACTACTGCTACTACTACTACTACTACTACTACTACTACTACTACTACTGCTATTACTACTTCTTCTTCTTCCTTCGTTCCTACTGTAGAAACTTGGTGGCGCAACATGGCGACGTCCATCCAAGGGGACCCACGGTGAATATAGAAAGAAATGGCTCATAAAAACACAGTTCATTATGTAAGCTCTTGGTTAGTGGCTGTGGTTAGTACTTTTTGCTGCACTAGAGACTCCTACTGCTTGCCAGTACTATGGTGGGTGGAGCTGGGGGGTGGTAGTGTGTAAAGCAGCGGCTAGGGTCATTCTAAACTGGAAAAAATTCAAGGCCCCTCCTTCCCTCTACCAACACCCTACTGGCTGAACTTCAGAGAATGTTATTCATGTCGAGTGACTACAAAGATGCCATGTTAATTAGATAACCTAGAACGGGGAAATGCTAAATGAATATCTGGAAAGCTTACATACATACATACAGATTAATATGTGCATTATTCATCGACACACGGCAACAGGCAAGCACTTTTCGTGTGCTTGTTGGAGGCTTCATCCATGGCAGGCAGAGGACATCTACATTCTCATTATGACTTCTGCATTCACATGCCACACACACAGCGCTTTATGCATTCTCTAGCCTGAGGGACTTAATGGTGTAAATTTATGCCGGGTTGTTTGCAGGTTTTAAAACACAGCGTTCTGCACAGGAATGCCAATAACCACAGTCAAGCTTTGAGAAATCTTTCTTGGGATTTTGTAAAATCTTATTTAACAAGGCAAGTTGACTGAGAAAACATTCTTATTTACAGCAACAGCCTGCGGGAGCAGTCACACAATGAAGAGGGGAAGGCAGTTATGGTTCATATCTTGGTAATGTTTTGTTTGTGTGCGCGTGTGTGTGTGTGCTGAAAGTAGCACCCTTGGTTAAACTGAAATCAAAAAAGCACTGCTGTGTTTTCATATGGGATAAATTATTTTATTTGTGTCATGGATGTTAGGTGCGGAGCCTGTATCCGCTTACAAAACATCATTCAACAGTCTTTACACATGCTGTGGAAGCTTTGTTTTACTGCAAACAAGGTAGGTTTATATTAGAGTCTGTGTCTATATTAGAATAAGTGGCCAGTGATAGGGTTTATACAAAAACGTGCAAGGAAAAGCCAAGGGAATATTGGTTTTTGCATATCAATAACTCAGCCAGAACGTGCTCTGTTTGCAAGTGGCAGGCAAAAAAAAAAAAAACTCTTTTCCCCCCCAGGGCAAGATCCACTGAAATTCAAATGGATCAAAGATGTACATTTATCAATAACATAAATGAGGATTATGGAAACACAATGAAATATGTACTGTGTGTGAGAGTAAGAGCCAATTATCAGCCTGTGACATTGCATAAGAACATGAAAACCCTCCCATTGTCACAACAACCAATTAGACAGTGGGTCAAAGACGAGAAGAGATGTAGCCTGAGTTTTAGGCAGTTTCTTCTGAAGTGCTCATGTGTGTGTGTGTGTGTGTAGTAGTAGTAGTTACTTATTGATGCAAGGCTCCTGGGGAGATGTAACATTTGGAAATCTCATAGACAAGATTACACCGGGCCAGTTGTGATTAAATGAAAGCTACTAGAATTCCCATCGCACAGTTTCACAAGAGTGCTTGTGTAATATCTGCCAACTGTTACAGGTTCTTGCCTCTTGAATGCAAGATCAATCTTGTGATATCTCTGTATTGAAGACCACCGGTGCAACATCCAGGTTCCTTTTTGAGCATGGACCTCGTTGCTTTCCGCTGCTGAAGAGAAGGGTTCACTAAAGCTGAGATGTCTCAAGGTGCTGCTCTTCCTGATCTCACAGGTTTGACCTTTTTCGGATTTTTTGGATCCGCAGCTCTCATTCATTCAAATGGAGACTTCCTGGTCACATTGTAGTGTACACACTGAAGCCTCTGGATGCTGCTCCCTCACCCCTCAGAGAGAAATTGGAACACGAGCAGGCAACAGATGACACACTAACACCCGGAGCTAATGAGTGATAAAATACACACACAAACACTGCGCTGAGTAATTGTAGCCTACTGCTGGACACTAAACAATACTGTGACAGAGAGCTTAATCAAGGAAAACAAAGAAACAGCAGTCAGATGGATTGAAAGGAGAAAATATTTATTTCAGGTGTGTGAAAGAGCCCATCTTTTCGGTGTTACCTTCTAATCAGACATTTGATTTGTAATATATTTTAGCTCAAATGCTGGATGGGAAAGTCCTACTGTATTCTGTGTGGTTTCTCTGCATTCACATGCGTAGCCTTGGGCAGATAAGATCTGTTCCACAAAGTGACTTAGAAATAAGATGTCTACTTTATGTCTGTAAATTCACCTCAAGTCTCTGATTGTTTTGTGGTTGTATATTCTTCCACCCACTAGAGACATCCGACTGCTTCTGAGACGTCTGACAAACTGCTCGCAGGTATTTCAGGCTATTGACGAGCAGCGTGGCGTTGAAAAGTAGGAGAGGGAGCAGAAAAGGTGGCACACCCACAACAGAGAAAGCTGAACGATAGACGGCAAACTCAAGATGCTGTTTCCCCAACAAAAACACTCCCAGAGAGAGACGGGGCAGTGAGTGAGCAACCCAACACATCTGCTGTGTAGGTGGCTGAATGATGTCCCAGAATGCAGTCTGGCTACCCTCTGACCTCCCTGTGGAGTATTGCTCAAAGTGGCTCATCCGCACACACACATGCGCATCAGCGTATCAGCTGGCTCCAGTGTGTAAAGGGAATATGGTGAGAGAAGTGTGTGTGTGTGTGTGTGTGGGGGGGGGGTGTAGTAAAAGTTGCTGTGTCCTTCCACTGTGCATTAATTATACATGTGGCATGTGGGTGTCTGATTCAAATGAATATTTTACTGCTTTTAATCACTGCCATTTCCAGAGTGATGGAGCATCTGGCTGTGTTACCTGGGTAATTAAAGATGCTGTCTCACATTCGCACACATGCGAGTCTCGGAGGTTGTGTCTGCATTATGAGACAGAAGTACTCCGGGGGCTTACTAATGAGTCAAAATTAGATTTGGAATGTTTTAAAGATATGGGGCCCATAAAAAAATAATAATTAACTTTTGTCTAACTGTGATTAGCAAAAAGCTTTTCAAACAGGCAAGGGGAGGATGGAAAATCTTTTTTAGCGGATGTGGCATGAGCGTCAGACAGAGGTAGCCTTGGCTTGTTAAATCTTACAGTATATTGTTATGTTAGTGCGTCTTTTCATGTAGAAGCAGTCGTCTAAATGTGCAACCTCAAATGGCAGCAAGAATTAACTGTCCTGAATTTTAAGTAAATACCATTGACCCAACTGCGCACACATCAGAGCAGAATGTCTTGTTAGAGACGAGGTTCAATTGATTTCAATCCATCTTTTTCTGGATGAAGAAAAAAATAACTTACTGCGATCTAGAAGTAGTTTCAGTTTGTCACTTGCTGTGCATGGAGAAGATTTCACCCCCACTGAACAAACCTGGCACCAAAATGTTATTTTTAGTAAATAGGGCAAAAATGTGGTGCTCAGGTGGGCTGGGGTTGTTCTTCTCTGGTGAAGTCTGTAGTTTGATCTAAGTAGGCCGATCACAGTCCCTTTTTTTTTACCACATAAAAACCTTGTCTACTGCAGCTTCAACGTGAGCTAATGTTTGCATTTCTCATTGCCTCACTCAGTAAACCTTAAAAATTTTATTGAGTAAAAACTGACCTCCACTTTATTTATTTTTACTTGGTCTTTGGTCGGTGGTTTTCCTGGGAACTGTGCTCTCTGTTGCGTGAACTTCTGTGAAGGAACAGTCTGGCTTGGGGTCATCGAGGCTATCTGGCTCTTCTCTTTCAACACACAATACAGGTCTTCCTCTAATGGCTCCTCATGTCCTCTCTGTCTGTTTTATCATCTTGATCTGTGTGTGTGTATGTGTGTGTGTGTGTTCATGGTTGAACTGGTAGAGGTTTTATAGTCTGCCTACTCTGATGCTATTAGAGATTAAGATGTTAACGCGGTCCCTCATCTGACTGCATCGATCCCAACCCTCGCAGTGGAATCACATTAATACTAACAACTTCAGGTACAAGCTTTGTAGCTCTCTTTACCCCTCTCTCTCTCCCTCTCTTTTTTTACATCTGCTTCTCTGTCAGTGTTGATTTAAATTTGAATAACTAGCTTTCTTCCCGGTTTTTCAACAAGGCGAGGGTGCCATCTAATGAAGGGGATGAGGGAAGGAGATTTCAGATATCAGAAGAAGAGAGAGACTAGAGGATGTGGAAATGGTTTATATCAGTGTTCCTCAGCTGCTTTGACACCAGTAGCTTTCAGTGTTTAAGCGTATACATCAAGTCACAACTCAGGATAACCGTATTAAGATAGTGAACAAGTTCTTGTTATGGGTTTTTGAGAAAAATAACAGCATGCCACAGCATGGTTTACTCAAGGACAAGGGGGATTTATTTTGACCTCACCCCGACTGTCATCACGGTCTTCCCCTTGAGGCGTTCAATCATCTTCATCTTCACCCGGATGCTGTTACATTTTATATGCTACTTATTATATTATATAGCCATGCCTAGTCATATGAATTTGTTAACATATGTTCTCCAGGATAGGTAGAAAGATGGCATAATCTTTCAAGGTGAAGATGGTGGTGAGGGTCATCTTTTAATCTCATTGATCCATAGTTATAGCCATAATGTACGTTAGTGTTCCCAGGGTCCTATGTTCCCCAGATTTATATGGCACATAATGGGAACATGACAAAGGGTCCTATATTCCTCTGTTCTAGGGTTTGGGGTTGGGGATGCTCCCCCAGAACAGGTGGTGACTATGTGGGATTTAAGATTGTTGATGACAATAACATTAAAATTAGACAGAAAATACATAAAATCAAAGTTTAAATACATGATGTGAGTTCAGAATTCTACATTTGCCTCCTATTACTCATTGATAAAGACATGCCATTTTATAATTGGTTTAAACCCCTTTTAGAACATTTTGATGGCCACCCATGAGTTGTGAAATGTGTGTTCTACTGGGATAAACAATCCAAAGGCCAACACAGACCTATTCCCCCCCATCTCATCCATCAGTGCAGCAGTGCATTATATTCTTCTCTCACCTCCTCTGTGATCCTTGTGTATCCATCAAGTCAACCTGAGAGAGACGAATTCAGACCAAAACACCCTCAATGTCAGCTAAAATCAGCGAACTGTGACAGACCTGGTTGGGCATTTAGACCTAAACTGCTGTACAACTGGCAAGCGGAGCAGGTGTCTTGGTGGCTTCTACTTTAGAAGAACGCCTTCAACACTGATATTATTTACATCTCTTAATTAAAGGTTTGTAATGCATACACTACATAGCTGTAGAATAGGAGTGTTTACAGAGCAGCCAACTCTGATATGTCAGATTTCGGAGCCTCTAGCCTGCACATGAAAGCACCATTTCATAAAGAGCCTTCACATTAGTCTGAACTGATTTTAACCAAAGATACAGCTGTCCTGCAATTATAGACAAAATAGTCTCTTCCCATAGAAACTCTTTTCCCATTAACCGACTGTGGTCAGTGGCTGCAACGGATTTGTTTGAGGCAATTGCACCCGTCAAAATTATGTCCACAAAAAGTGCTACTTTTTTCACTGACAAGCTCAGACTGTTATACAAGGTGTCAACATCACGGAAATGATCCTTACAAGTGACTCCCAGTGACACCCTATGTTTTAACAAGAAACGAAAGTTTACCTTAAGGGCAATTCATTCTCTGAAATCTTGTGAAAGGCGAGATGTTGCAGGAAACACCGGCGACATGCTATAAGTTCTTGTTTATTAGGCTAAAACATGCTACAAGATGTAGTTTTTAAAGTTAAATCATGCTTCAAGTTATTGTTTATTAGGTTCAAACATACAAGTTATCGTTTATCACGCTCAAACATGCTACAAATTATCGTTTATTAGGCTTAAACATACTACAAGATGTAGTTTATCAGGCTCAAACATGTTACAAATTATCGTTTATTAGACTCAAACATGTCTGAACAAGAAAGGGATGGTTTGACTATTCCTGGTGGTGGTTATTCAGGCATAGGGGACTTTTTTCCAGACATCACTGTATGGGTATGTGTATGGGAGACTGATTGTGAGTGTATGTGTGTCTGCCTGCTTACAGCTACTTACCAGGGATATTATGAGGGATTAAGCCAGGAATAAATTAGAATAATTTCACATTAATCCTTGTACGTTTGTTTCTGTGACGTTTGTTTTAAATTTGACATTATAATTCCAGCTTACTGCTGGAGGAAACCAGCATAACATCTGAGGAAACCTTAATGCCAGCCACTACTTGCTGTTAGCAAAGGTTCACAAAATGGACTTAGTGCCAAAACCACAGTGACTGGGAATAACTGCATGCTTTCTGTTGGTTGGAGTCCAGCTGCACATGTTTAATGAGTAACTTTGATAACTGAGACTTGGAAATTGTAAAGAAAACCCCACAGAGCCCTTACTAAACTAAAGCGCTGACACACACATGCCTCAAAGTCCTACAGATCTGCCAAGAAAATGAAGTTCCACAGTGTGCTGGAGTGTGTCTGTGTGTGTATCGTTTTAGTCAAGCGTGCATGTACAGCAAGGGGGGAGGCTGGATGTTAAAAATGAGTGTTGAGAATCTTATTTTTGTTCTCTCACATATCTTCTCAGTTCACCTCCCATTCAGTCCTCTCAGAAAACCCCATCTATCCATACATCCATCCACCCTCACTTGGCTTAACCAGTGCTGTCTGTTCGCTGTCTCGTTGCCATGGTTTCCATTATGCTTCCTGCCTGCTCTGGTTTGAAGGACAAAGTGCTGAAGATGGGTAGTATTTAGGGAGAGAGGGAGAGAGAAAGAGGCAAAACAAATAAGGAAAATGTATGTGTATGTGCTATACTATTTCTTTTTTCCCACCGGTTGTTTGTCATCTTACACACACACACACACACACACACACACACACACACACACTGTGGTCTTCGATCTGCATCCCCAGGGTTTCAGGGATAGTAGAAAGCAGCTCTACGCCAAGACTCCCTTTGGCGTCAGACGTTAGCTCTAGCAAGCCTTATCTTTTAACTGATCAATAAGCAGGTGGTACAGCACTCCTTCTGCTCTCTGAGGGATAGGCTGCAGTTACACAGGAATGCACTGAACCAAATCTGCCCACACTGGGCCTGTGTTATGCTCAATGACCGTGCTGCACACTGTGTAACAATACAGGAAAAAAAAGGATGTGCTCTGAAATCTATAACCAGCACTTGATGACTGTGAATGTGAACGTGTTCACGCTATATGTTCCTGTGAAGTCTTCAGACTGTCAGAAATTAGGTTAAAACCGTGGACTTTATTTAGCCGACCTGGTTGGAGCATGAGGAGGAGTCAGAGGAGATGAGTGGGGAGAGAGATGGTCGTGGAGAATGTGTGCTGGTGAAAACAGGAAAAATTAATAGAGGGAGGGAAGGCAAGAAAGAGCTTAAACTCAATCCTTTCTCCACCACACGCATCACCCAATCCCCCCCCCCCCCCATCTCTCTCTCTCTCTCTCTCTCTCTCTCTCTCTCTTATTGTAAGGGTCTTAGGGCCTTCCTTAACTTTTAATAAGAGTCTTTAATAAGTCCCCAGATCATGGCTTGGTCGGTCAGGGCTTCTATTTCAACACAGCTCTGTTTAATCTCACTCTAAAATAGATCTGCTCCCTCCCTCTCTTACTCTCTCTCACCCTCTGCCTCCGCTCTCTGTATTTCTCCACGAAATTGTGAAAGTATTTAATAAACTACTGGGGGATCAAGCGAGGTAGTATCGTCCTCTGTGTTTTGTGTGTAGGTAGACAATCTAGCAATGGTACAGTATATATATTACTGGGCATTTGCCTGTTTTATTTATATTAAGGAGGATCAAAACAAATGTTTTTTAGGAGGGAATATCTCAGTTTTCAAACCAGTAAAGGGCACATTTAGCAATGGTGAAGCACATACACATACATTTTCCTTATTTGACATATATTTTGTATGAATCTGTGAAGTGATGATGGCCACGCTGAAAATGTAAAAGTCAGATGAAATCAGAATTAGGTCACATAGAGATTTAGAGTCTGTTAATTGTCCCTCCAGCCAATGATATGTTTGGCCTCCTGTGACTACCCATTCACCAAAAGAGACTCAACCATTGCACACGACACACGCGCACTTTTTTACCAATCGCTACATTGCCTCTTAAATGTGTTATTGGTGCTTGGAGTTCTCGGTTTCTACAGTCTACACGGTGATGCTATGGTGTGTCTGTGTGTCATACTTTAGACTCAGTCTCTTTGGCCTACTTAGGCGTGTTGTAAGTAGCACACTGAGCTGCTTCCCCTATCCCCGTGGACTCCGGCTGAATAATTGAGTGGTGCTGAGGCAGGGTAATAAGCTACACTGCCGCTGTAATAACCTGCTGGACAATATGTGCGTGCCCATGTTGCCTGTGCACGGTAATGACTGCTATTACTCCAGGGCTTGGGAAGCAGACACATGCTGTTAAGGAACCAGACGTGTTATGTGAGCATGTGTGTTTTTGTACAAGATTATAGATACAATCTGTTTTGTAATCTTGGTGTCTTACGATTCAGGCAGGCAGAAACCTCCTGACTGTTTTGTGCTTTAAGAGCAGGTGTCCTCCATGAGAGCTTCTCATGATGTTAATAATCAGTTTCATCCTTCAAATTTCTTATTTTACATGTAAGACCATGTATATCATTTATATATATATACTGTACACTATATAGGCTACTATTTATTTTTCATCGTTGAAATTCAGTTCCTGTAAAAAATACCCCACTTAAATAATCTCTCAAAACCCATCTGTACATGCTGTTCAAATTGTATGTACTGCAAATACCATATCCACCTCCCTCATGTGCCTAAAAATATCTGGACAAAAATAGTTATTCCAGCTTCCTTTGCACTGTTCTATTGCACTATTGTCTTGTCTTATTGTTGAAAAATGTTATTGTTTATGTGTATATGCTTCCTGTACATAGTAGTGATAAAGAACATCCCTTAATATGAAAGATGCCATGTACAAAAACATTAGTAGCCTACTTTGTGTGTTTTGTGAGTGTGTATGCGCGCACATTTACAAAAAACAGGCAAAGTCCAGCTAGTCCTGTATCCTGCTAATCAAAGTTGATCTCTCTGCAGTGTTTTTCCTTTTTATTCTCTTTTTTGATTTTTAACTATGAGAAAACAAAATAATATGAACACCAGGTAGAAAATAAACTCACAATTAACTCATTAATCATTTAAAACATGGCTGCAATCTGACATATTAGGCTGAATGACAAAAAACTTTAATTGTCACCTGTGCCCAAATATATATATATATATATATATATCAACTATGGTCAAAAATGGTGATTAGCAGGGCAGACTGCACAATACGGATGCACAGGACTTTGATATCTCAGTATTTAGCCAAGTCATAGTATAAATAGTATTTTACATTTGAAAATATATTGAACCTGAGGGGGCATTTTTAATGGACCTGATGCTGTTTGTCAGTAGAGTATGCTGCATCGTCAGCCAGTACAAGCACAGACTCCTGCCAGTCAGCCAGTACAAGCACAGACTCCTGCCAGTCAGCCAGTACAAGCACAGACTCCTGCCAGTCAGCCAGTACAAGCACAGACTCCTGCCAGTCAGCTAGGACAAGCACAGTTGATCCACACCCAGCCTCAGCCAGCACTAGAACAGACCCAGTAGGCTACACGTCTTTAGCAAGTTACCCAGACCCAGGTGAAACACAGGCAGCCTCAGCCAGTACGAGCCAGAGATGTACAACCAGCATCAGATACAAGCAGCTCAAACTCTGATGGAACAGTTGCTGCTCCACCAAATGACCCAGCAGATTGGCCTGTCCTAACAGACTTTATGAGGACTGAGTTAGGTCCATTCAAACCAGCACTGGATTCTTCTTACCCTAAAGACAAGTTTAGAAGATGTTTCCATTCAGGCTTATTATGCAGACAGAATGTTTTAAAGGAAGGATGATTGTTGTGTGGGAGCCCTGCAGTGTCAGGTGTAACTGTGCAGCTATGGCAAATTGTTTACATGGCTCACGAGTCAGGTAGGAGGTCCTCATAGCAGAATTTTGCTTAGGGCCCCAGGGAGGTGCTGCCCGGAAAAACCCTATAAAATGATTCAGTGTTAAATATGCTAAGCGTTATGCAGCCCAACATGACCCACCTTAATAGCAATGCTCACAAAGGTGATTTTCGTACTTATAGGGTAGAAGTAATTTTTCTATCAACAATATTTTCTCTACCACCCACTATTGCCTCGTCCTCCCTCCTTGTGTGTATGTATCTGAGAAATGCCCCCTACTGTCAAATGGTACACACAACTCAGCAGTTTTCCCGCTGCCAAGCACCAGTATCACTCTACAGCTGAGTGAACCTCTCCCCTGCTGTAATCTCAAACCAGCATCACTTAGATCCCATAAATACTTAATGCACAGTCCTAAACCTGAAATACTTCAAACCCTCTCTCCAGTTTCGCCCTACCTGGTCCCCTTTCATCTCTCTGTTTTGGATGAGTGACTGATTGGCTGCTTGTTTGATTTGTTGATTCTATTTAATAATTCAAAAGTAAAATGATAAGCAAAATTCAGGTGCTCACCAGACACCGTATATCACACCTCCTGATGACACCATCTTTCCTCCTTCTGCTTTGTACCTTTTGCAGATGAAAGCAATGCCTCCTGGTTACTGAAACATGACAAATCAGAGGGAGTGTGGAAGAAAAGCCATTTATCAAAAAGTTGGAGTTGACAACAGTTTTTTTTCTGCAGTGTCGCACGTAGGTGAGTGTGTTCCCTCTGCTGGCATTGTGTACACTTTGAAGTGCGCGTCACTTGTTCTTGTACTCGGTGTGTGTATACGAGAACTGTGGGACTTGATGTCCTCCTGTTACGTACAACAGTCTACTGCAGACATGCAGACATTTCCTCATGGCAACTTACGTAACCCTGCCTCGCTCCTCTTGTCAGTGTCCATTTTGTCTCCATTCTGTTTCTCACGTTTATCCACAGCCTCATGTTGACAACCAATATAATACTCTGTCATTCAATCACCTTGTTGCTTGGATTTAGGTGCTCCGCTAACAAACTCATCCTGTTACTCAGCCAACTAACTTCTGAAATCACACACACACTCTCTCTCACTCACTCACTTACACACACACACACACACACACATACACACACACACATTCACACATACGCTCACTCACAAGCTGTCTGTGTGATGGATGTGCCCTCTCAGACAGAACTGCTGTGTGTTGCATCTCAACCTCCAGCCTCACCTTCAGGCTATACCCACTACCAAGGTGTGTGCGTGTGGACAGTGTTTGATCATGAATACTTTTTCTGAACAGACATCGGAATGTAAAATAAAAATCAAATGAATAAGTCTCACTCAAGGCCCACCCCCGCCGCCACACACACACACACACGCAGTCCTAGTGGCTGATAAAGACCTTTTTGGCAGAGGCTCTCCTCTGTGCTGTGGGCTCATTAATGCTCTGAGTGTGTCCCTGTGACTGAGGACTAAGCCCTCAGCTCTTATCAACAACACCAGGCCTGGTTGGCTACGCACCCACACCAACACACACACAAATACACACACACAATGGATTATGAAGAGTGTGGATAAGTCGCCAACATCAGCTCCGATATCCCCTTACAGGACAATGACAGGCACCCCTTCTCCCATCCTACTGTCACAGACGTGTGTGTGTGTGTGTGTGTGTAAGGGCTGGTGGGAAGGGGGCTGCACTGCTTTTCAGTTGATCCATTCGCATTTGTCCCATCTGTACACAGTTCCTGTCATGGATAGGTCATTTTGTGAGTGTGTGTCTGTTTGGTGTGAACTTGTGCAGTGTTGGAGGTGTCATCTCAACACAGGATGACATAAATGCTTACACCTACCCTCCTTGTGGGTACTATTTGTTTCCCCCAGAGCACACACACATACTGGCACAAACAGTGGGGTTATTTACATATTTATTACTGTGCTGTGCTTGTGCTCCACAAATTGATATTGTGTGTGTGTGTGTGTGTGTGTGTGTGTGTGTGTGTGTGTGTGTGTGTGATTAAATGGGTGTTGGTGCAGAGTAATGTTACAGGCCTGGTTCAGTGAGGACAATGTGGGCGGCTTGTGGTTTATGGCTCTTTCAAGTTGTTGTGTGTGAATTGTTTGTTGTTTCCATGTATTGTCCTCGCCCCTGGGCTATATCTATTCAACTTGGTGGAGAATTATTATTACTTTATCCTCAGGGAGAGCAGAGGTGACGTACTGCAGCACCCGCTACCCGCCACCACTCCCTGCCACGTACAAATACACACACACACACACACACACACACACACACACACACACACACCCCTAGGCAGACTTGAGGCATCTTCTCCTACACATGCATTAACCCCAAGGTCATAGCGCAGCCCCCAGGACTCATAAGCAATGAATCTTATATCTTGTCTGTTTCTCACATTATGATAAGGGAACAACATGTTTACATGCATCATCATGCGACATTTTTATTTTTTCCTTTCCAGTCTTCCATTACAATAAAATGCATTGCATTATTAAAAAGGCAGATTTTCAGTAATGTTACACAGCGGTCTTGTTTTCAATTTATGCATTTTAACAAATGTTATTATAGGCTTTGAGCTGGTTTTTATTGGCCCAGAAGTCATGACTTTTCTTCTGATTTGTAAAGACCTTAAAGTAAACATGCAAATCACCATGATTGATGCTATAGTTTTAACAACAGCAGCTGTATTGCGTTCTCAGTTCTCGCTTGCAGCCTGAGGCTGTTTTGGAAGATGCAGGCGACTCTCCTCACATCAGATCCCCCTTTCTCCTTTGTCCAGTTCTCTCTCCCTCTTTTTCTCATGCTAAGAGCAGCAGACGTTGAATTCACAGCATTCAAAAAGTATATATTTTTTTATTTCATTCTGAGCTTTTTAATCTCAGCTCTTTGTGCAAGAGAACAAGTGGACCGGATGTCCTCTGGTGGGTTCAGATCTAATCACGTTGAAAGACAGCCAGTGTAGCCTGCAGCGCTCGATAATTGGTTGACCTCAGAAACACTCTCACAACTCTTTCTGAGGATTTGATATTTTACGGCTGATGCTAAAATGCGGATGGCTGGTACTAACGATGGTTCTCCCTGCTTTAGTGTCTTAATTCATCAGATTGTCCTCCCAGATTTGGACCAGTCAGGCGGCTGGCTACTTATTCACAGCTATGTTACCAATGCTATGGCTAATTAAAGACAGCATCTGTGGCCTGGAGAGATGGAGAGGCAGAAAGGACAGGTATTTAGTGAACAACAGTGGGGAAGCTCTGTCAGTGATGTAACACTTGGGGAAGGGGCCAAAGTTGAGTGCACAATCTGAACTTACAGTTTGTCTGTTTTCTAGTCAATGATTTGTGTTCATTTCCTTTGCACACTGCAGAGCTGTGGAGTGGAGTGTGAATCTGTTTGCCTCTTTGTGTGCATATGTTGGTGTGTGCGTGTGGTTGTAACCCCTCGGCGTGTCTGGTGCATGCGTGTGTTCCTTTTGTCTGTTGAGGGAGTTGAGAAGCATCTCTTTAATTTGGTCTATAATTGAATTTGGCCCATGGGCATGCCATACTCTTCTGAGAGATGGCAGCAGATGAGAAGGGGATGAAAAGAAGTGGCAGAGGGAAGGAGAAGGGGGCAGGAGGAGAGATGGCAGAGTGGAGAAAGAGGAGGTGGCATATGGATGGAAGATGAGGAAATTTACAGAGAGAAGGAAAGGGAGATGTAGGAGGAGGAGGAGGGGGCTGAGGGAGGACGCAGCATTGCATCCTCAGTCATCTGTGAGACTTCATAAGTACTGGGTGCATGGGCAAGTGGCTGGCAGTCAAGTCAATATGACATATGAATATTGCAGGAGCCATTCTCTCCCCTCCTGCCCTCCTCAATTATTAATGTCTGGCTCAGAGTTGGCTCAACTTTTACTTGAAGCCCTCCTCTCCACTACTCCGGAAACAAGTGAGAAACACAGACAGATGGACAGACAAA
This sequence comes from Micropterus dolomieu, assembly GCF_021292245.1. Classification (NCBI taxonomy): domain Eukaryota; kingdom Metazoa; phylum Chordata; class Actinopteri; order Centrarchiformes; family Centrarchidae; genus Micropterus; species Micropterus dolomieu. The sequence goes on from NC_060154.1 coordinate 24,288,871, forward strand.
AAACAACAGAAACAGAGAGCCAGCTAGACAGGGAGATACGTGCACAAAAGGGAGAGACGTATGGCCCAGCATGCAGGGAGCAGAAAGAGGTGAGGTTAATGTAAGCATACTCTGCTAATTTATTTCTGCAAGAGAAATGGAATCCAAACAATACTAAAGAAAGGCAAGGTATATACTGCCAACTTTAGAACACAGCATTCTCAATTTCATGCATGTCTGTGTGCATAAAGTATTTTTCTCCAAAGAAAAAATAAGCTAAACATGCTCAGCTAAAGACCAGGGGCCTCATTTAAAAACCTTGCGTAGGCACAGAAGAAGGTGGATGACACTTTCTAAGCAAGCTTTGTGATTTATAAAAAAAACAAACTTGGCGGGAGAATATGCAGTACTCCATGGAAACTTTGCCCCATGCGTACACTCATAAACTTGAGAAATGAGAAACTGCGACTTGGATGGATGTAAAACAAATCGAAACATTACCTCTCACGTATTCTGTACAAAATGTTAAATTCTTAAAATGAATAATGATACACCTGCTGCAGGATAATAAATACAGAGATATCTATTGAATGTTGAACTGATTAGAGACCCCCTGATAGCGATTTTAGGAATGAAACCACATGTGATAAGCAGTAGGAAAAAGATGTATTTTTTACAGATATTACTAGTAGCAGCAAAGAAAACAATTACAGTAAAGTGGCTTAAAAAGGAGTCAGAGAGATCTTTTCATTGAAAGGTGGGCACCATTAATGACGGTGATTTAATTTGTTTTAATTTGGTGTTTGCTCTGTTTGTAAGGTTTATCTTTAAGGTTGTTACTTATTTTTATTTCTTCTCCTCCTTATACCTCTGGACATGTTCTCCTATGGACTTGTCCATATATGAAATTCAAAATAAAAAATAAAGTAAGTGGCAAACAGATATGTTTTTGCAAAAGAAAACCTCAAACGTTATTAACGTAATTATGAAATACTTTCATGCTATGAAACATGTCATATAGAAGAAGAAGAAGAAGAAGACGATGAACAGTAGGACAAATTACGTTTCAACTGTTGCTGTTTTCGATGCATCAGTCGAGTAAAAACTAGTGCATAGTTTCACATTATCACAAGTTCATGCTCTGTCCCCAGGCATTTGAGCCAAACACCATGGGCCAGTGTGTGGGTGTTATGTGTTGCTTGTAAAATCAAAAGGTATGGAAAAATACAACTCTATTTAGTGTAGATCTTTCAGTATACAGCTTTTGTCACATAGAACTAATCTTTTAACTCTTTTACAACCTTGTTAATAGAGTGAGTGGAGTCTCTTTGCTTTTTGTGGGACTGCGTCCACATGGCCGCTGGAGGGTTGAGAGGCAGGAGGTGCTGTGGAGATGTGCAGTCCGCTCCTGCTCAGCTGCAGCGCCACCAACCCCACTGGAACATGCAGCCACTAAAAACAAAAGAAAATATCTCATTTGTTTGTTTGAATAAATGTTTAAACTTGGGTGCATCTGGTTTAATCTCTTTTCAAACGAGGGAATACAAATTAAATACCAGGGTCATCCAGTGAGTCTTGCAAGTCTGTGTCCCCTTACGCTTTACATTTACATTAGTCAGGAGGGATTCTCATTCCTGCAAATCACTCATAAAGGGGGTCAAGCCCTGGTGTCCTTTCCTCTGGGGCACAAACAGTTTGTCTGTGTGTGCGCGTTTTGTCCATCTTTTCCCTTCAACCTCCTCAACAAGAACCTAAATTTCACACTGGGTGAAATGTCTTTTTTTTAGCTTTTCTGTCAGAATTTGCCATAATTTTCTTCAGGCAGTCAGTATGTATTAACATTAATTAGGAGAGTTTCACTGACTATTTATTGGCAACTACTGCAACCGGTTCTCACTCCCAGCGCATCACATATGGACGCATGGTCAAGACCAGTTGGTGTCAGTCTGTAATGCACTGGGGATCCCCATTGCATCATAGTTCAAGGTAGTGGGGGATGCCCTGTAGTGTCACTGTTGGACGGTAAAGGTAAGTATGATATTTAACAGAAAAGACAGAATAAGGAGGTGGTCGGGGTGGACGGAGGGCCAACAACCGGACTTACAACCAAGAGGCTGATGTTCGTTTCTCGTGTGAAACAAAGTCAACATTAAATGTTTTTATATAAGTGACGTAGGTTACATAAATTGTGTAAGTTACGATACTTAACTTACGTAAGTTAATTGATGTACTTAACGTAGTTATTTTAACCCAAAATCTTCTTCATCTTTTCCTAACCCTAACCAAGTACTTTAGGTGCCTAAACCATAACAAAATTACAACATTTCACAATGTTGACAATGTTTCAAAATGGCGATGTTTCGCAACATTAACGATTTATTTTTAAAGTCTAACCAGGCGTAGCATATTTATTAGGGCTGTGCATGTTAATGTGTTATTATTGCGTTGCGACAATTATTTTATCTCATGTTAACGCAGTTTTTATTATTATTATTTTGAAAGTCCCTTGCTCACTGGCTCTGAATACATATACAGTCAAACCATGGGTCACAGGACGTGTGGGATGTTGATCAGCCTGCAAAATCACAACGTAGGCCACGTAGTTGCTCTGCGCTTCAGTGATCAGACAGGGAGACAAGTGCTCCACGGGTTTATTGTTGCTAACCGTTGCTAACTTGACTGCGGCTTCCTTAAAGTCAGAAAACAACGCTAAAGGGGTACTCAGGGCGTTAAAAAGACACGCCAAGGGGTCTTGACAAAGTGTCTATATGTGATGGGCCAGGAGTGAGAATGTGTTGACTGGGACGAGAAGCTTGCTCATGTGTGCCAAAATTTCGAGTTTATTGTGACTGATAAAGTGAAATCAGCGTGTGACTTGTGTGAACGCTGTTTTAAATTTAATTTTTTTTTAATTATTTTGTATGTACGCAGCCTTTTGATGTGAATCCTCCACACAGTTTTATAAATAGGGCCCCAGGTCATTGTAGTTTGTGGCAACATGTTTGATACCAAGATGTCTTTTATTGCATATTCACTGATGTGTTATTAAGTCTTTTTGAAGGGTGTGAGAGAAACTACAGCTCATGGCCTTATTTGAAAATCAACACTGGTGTTGTGTAAGGGTGCTTAGGGCACATCAGGTTCAAAAAGAGTTTAACTGTTAGTTTTTAAAAAGTAGGGCAAAGAAGTAGGGCAAATGCATGTTTATTCCTGAGTCTCTGTCAAAAGTAATTGTATAGGTTTTGTTTGGTCTTGGTCAGGCATGTCTATTGGTTCTTATGGTTTTAGAATTAGAAATATTTATAAAAACAAACTGTACTTGTGTTTACTTTTTAAAATGTAGATCAAACCTTACAGTATGCTTATCCCATATGGATTATTTTTGTATCTGTTTTTACTGTGACAGATTTAAAAATGAATCATAGATCCTAAATACATAAAACCAGTTGTCAGTTTTACTTGAGCAGTATGTTAATTAGTCATTATACACAAACTGTGGAAAGGAAATAAATGTAGGTCAGGCTGAGTCAGCTGTGCAAGTGCATAGATTATTTTGAGTCACAACAGGCTTTTATTTGCTTCAGGGGTCAGGGAAGGTGGAAGGACCTATTAGGCCTACATGTCACTGGCTACACTGGTGATGCTACACATAAATTACACAGGTTGTTTGGAGGATAACCATTAAAATGACCAATAACTTGTGTCATTTCCAATTAGCGTTAAGTATTATTTAAAGCCATTAAAGTGTGACATTAAACCTGTGAGTGTCACATCAGATATGTGAGAGACGATAACCTTAAATGTAATGCGAGCATGAAGTAAAGTTTTGAATAGGTCAGCATGGCTGCGTTAATACAGTGTGACTGTTTGTCCTTGAGTGACATCATCGCTGGGCAGACTGTTAAAATGATGCCGGTCAGGTTGCTGGCATTATGGGTCCCGTTGACCTTACCTGCAGTTACATTGGAGGGAGAAGGTGGCCAAAGAGGTGCTGTAGTGTGTGTGTGTGTGTGTGTGTGTGTGTGTGTGTAAAGGCAGGAGGGTGAACTGGGTCAGTGTGATTGACGAGGTGTTTGCAGGACGTCGGCACGGCAACAGGGTGATCAGGACGCAGGAGATCCGCCCCAGCAGGGTATGATAACTCAGGAAGTAGATGTCAAGGTCCCCCATGCTGTTTACTCACACTCCACACAGACACTCCCACACACTTATGCACGCACACATTCTCACACACACACACACACACACACACACACACACACATTCTGCGTGTGTTTTGAAAGTTGACCTTGTTGGGTTGAGTTTGCAGGAGCAACACCTCTCTTTGGCAGCATCATCTGTTTGCTTTTAGCTCTGCATTGTGTTAATGTGTGTGTGCGCGTGTGTTTCTGCACTGCCTGTGTTGTTCTGGTTAAACTCCCGTTGGATTTGGTGATTCATCCATTACATACCTCACAAGTTGAGGAATGGATGCGGAAAAAACAGGAGAAAGGAAGAAAGGGTAAAAAGCAACAGGTGTTTTTTAGTTTCTCTGCCATGGGCTTTCAGTGGATGTTAGAGGAATCTTGTGGAACTGGCACTGGCTAGAAATTTGTAGAGATTCAATCAATTCAGTGTTTGAACTGAGCTGATGAAAGCAAAATTGACAGGTTGCTCGCATGCAGGCATTGTTTTTAGACATGCATCTTCATTCAACACTTGTGTTCTGATTAGATCCCTGCTGTGAGCAGCACCTAGAGTCAACCTGCAAGTACTTGTTCCTCCAAGATTCGGTTCAGCCAGACTAAAAGGCTTGTGTGAACCCGCCCTTAGCCCTATTATTTACACAAATATTTTAAGTGTTTGACTTTTAACACCTTGGGCCCATGTTGAAAATAAGTCTCCTTACTTTAACACGTTATTCCTTGGATTGATGGAGAGATGGGAGTAAGTCACACATGTTCAAGTCACAAGCAAGTCTCAAGTCTTAACCTTCAAGTCCCAAGTTACTGTGATGAAAGTCAAACAAGTCAAGTCATGAAATTCTTTGGAATTCAGTTTATGTTTTAAACAGCTTAAGAGAGGTGGCAATTCAAATGTATGATCATTTTGGAAGATGTAGAGTGTTTCTGTCCTAACTATACACAAAGGTGTTTCTGTTTCTGTAAATTGAATGCAGTTCTTGAACCTTTTGGAGTAAATGCATGGTTGGTCTGACATGGTTGGATGGTCTGACAGAAGCGCTGATTGTACCCGCTGTTGTTATTGTATCTTTGTAGCTTTCAAAAGGTGTATCATATGAGTACCTTTCCTTATAGGTTCTAGATTTACGGATGAAGTTGGATGTTGTGGTGGTCATGTCACTGATTTTTGAGCTGCAGACCTTGCACGCCGCTGTTCTGTTCTTCCTAAAATCTTCGACAACATAATCCTTGAATGTCTGTGTCGTACTGCATGTAACTGCTGGTTATGGAGATCCAGACTGCTATGTGGAAGCACACATGGTTGCAGGATTATGCGCAAACATTGGAATGAGCGAATGCAAATATTTAATAAAAAAAATCAAGTAATTTTCAAGTCATCTGTCTCAAGTCTAAGTCAAGTCTCAAGTCATGAATACCAAGTCAAAGTCAAGTCGAATCTTTTGTCTGTTTTAGTCAAGCAAGTCTCAAGTTTTCAAATTTGCGACTCGAGTCCCTCACCTCTGGATTGATAAGTTTTGTAGATCCATAAATAAATCAAATTCAATCAAAAACCTTAATGGGCAGTGAGTTTGTGGACTAAAATAGTCTACATATTAGTTGTAGTATATTAGAGTCGAACTGTGAAGCAGTTACTTGGATGACTGTGCAGTTTTATAGTAGTATCCTTATAGCTCATTTAAATAATGCTTCATTCCTCATGAAACATGATGAAAGTAAAAGCTATTTTGTCATGTATATGTGCATGCCTTTTGGTACGTCATAGAATAAAGCAAAAAATCTATGAAAAGAGATGAATCATTGCTTATTCTACAAAGGTATTCTAAAGTGGCCTGGACTCATTTGTTGGGTACCTCTTAGAAAAGATAATAAAAAATTGGATTGTAGTGTTATTTCAAACTAATTGGGTTCTTTAATTAGTATCACGCATCTCCAATCTTGTTAAAAGTCATTCAACGTATTTAAATTGAGAAAAGTAGTCTGTTTGGTATTGCCGTTTGCACCATATAGAACACAGACCAGAGAAAGCCAAGGAAAGAGTTGAGAAAATAATGGTTAAGGTAAATGCTAGAAGACCATCTCCAAACTGCTTGATGTTCCTGTGACAACAGTTGCAAATATTTATTAAGTTTAAGGTCCATGGAAGTGTAGCCAACCTCCCTGGGCGCAGCTGCAAGAGGAAAATTGACTCCAGAATGAACAGGATAGTGCGATCAAGAACCGTGGACAACTTCCAAAAAGATACAATCTGAACTCCAACAGGGTGCTTTGAGTCTATGCAGGGCACAATTTAATCTTAAGAATAAGAAGGCACTTTGGAGTGAAATGTACTGCGCTGTGTCAGATAGCTGTCTCAGTCGCAGGTCATGGGTCTTCCAACCGGATAGTTCCCCAAACCACACAGCTAAAAGCACCCAGGAATGGATAAGAATAAAACGCTGGCCTTTTATGAGTGCTGATCTGAATCCCATCTTTGTAAAGAGCTGAAAACTTGTTATATTAATTAAGTATGTGTATATAGTGTAGGAACATGTGAGAAAGTGTACATGTTTGTGAGTGTTTACATTCAGAGATGCCCGTACATGAGTGCAGCAGTGTTCCTGCCCGTGTGTTGCAGCTGTTGTAGCAGTGATTGACGAGGAACTGTGAGTGTGCAGTACGAGCAGCGCTCAACCCCATCTGACTGATCTGTAAATATTCCCTCTTTCTGCTGCCTCAGCAAGTCTCTGCTGGAGCACAACACATGGATCACATTGGCAGGGTACAAGCAGAGAGGAAGTGAGGGGTGTGGAGAAAGCTAACAAGTATAGGTGAATGAGAGGGGGGGCAGGGAGAAACTGTGGGGACTGGAGAAATGGTTGGAGTAGTGGGGTGTAGGAAGAGGGGATAAACAGAGAGAGAAGAATGGGGCTACAGAGCTCTCTTCATCAGAGCTGCAACATTAGGTCCTCAGGCCCCGCTGGACCACAGCCAGGACTACACAGCAGCAAACACAGAGGATCGACTCCCTCTTTCTCACTCTGCTCTGACTTTGGGTTTCAGTGTCCTCTTTCCCTGTGTCCCCTTCTCTTAATCTATCACCTTTGGTGTGACGAGGTGCATGAAAGAAAGAGAAGCTGCTAGATGGAATCAGAGAAACAAGATTTTGTTAATGAAAAGAAATGAAGTCAGACTGCAAAATCAAAACATGAAAAATTCAAAGCAGTGCATCCGTGCCTACAGCACTCAAAGAGTCTCCAAACACAGCACAGAGCCTCTCATTGACAAGTAATTATGCTTCATGTCAAGCATAAGTTTCACTTTTCTGTGCACTTGAACTAATTTTGACTGGTTCAGAAATATAACAAGTAAGACAGAGCAATTAGATGGATAGACAGGTAAAAGAAAAATAAGACATAAAACAGGTGGAAAGGGAGGCAGGTATGGTAGTAATTTGTTGCCTTGCTCGCTTGTCCCCGGTGTTCCGGCGCTCTCTCCTAGCAGTGATGGTGAGAAGTAAACGCTTGGCTTCAGATGAAATGGACATATTGATATTAAAGGCCGGTCCTGCACTGGAGCGTTACTGGGTAATTTTCTCAAGTAAAAGGACATTTTAGTCATGACCTTTTATGAATCTATTTCTTTAGACATTTCTCTCTGATGCACACGTACACTCACACACACATCCTCATATTCACATTTCACAGCAGCGACATGCCGAGTGTTTCAGGGCGGAACTAAAATCTTTTAAAGCCACTTTGTAAGGCTGGTCCACTGGCTAATTCCATTCAGTGTGAAATGAAATTGTGAGCTTCTGTGAGGCTTGTCCAAGTCTTGATTTGGAGGCCTGCAGCTCCTTTAAAGGAGGATTTTAAAAAGAGCAAAGGTTTGACACAAAGTGGCTTTGTTGATTGCGTGAAATTAGGTCCTGCATATGGGCTTTTTACACTGCTCTGCTCTTATGCAAGACCCCGTTCTCCCTCTTATATAAAGCCTGCTAGCATTTCCATTACTCTTTTGACAGAAGCATATGACAATAGCTTTCCTGTGTGGTAATATGATTACATTAACATGGGGGAATGGAGCCAGTTGCTCCCAGAAAGCTCAAATCAAACAGGGTGCTTTCTGAATAGCTGCATCACTGCATTTAACAATAAAGACAAACACAAACGGACATCTTCCAGTGTCGAGTGAAGGTTCGACCGTTTTTTCCCCCTTTTGGTATCATTTTACACTAAAACTAGTCTTTGTGCCCTTGTTTCTGCCTTGAGGCCCAAATACAGTGGACGCATTGATGCACCTCTCTTGATGACTGACAATGCAAGCATGACACAAACAGTAGGAGTAATCAGCATTGTTAGCACTGTCACCCGCTGTCATGATATATTGTGTACAAGCGGTGTGTGCAGAGAAGGTGGGTTTTTTTTCTTCGTCTTTTCCAGCAACATTTTTCAGGTGCAACAACACCTCTAGAGTGATTTTTTTTGTCATAGTTCAAAACTGTTTTTGATCTTATGTATTTTCTTCATGCTTGGGTTGAAAAGAAACTGTCAAAATCCCTTCTAAAGCTTACTGCCACACCAGATCCACACTGACACTAACTCTCTCCGTGAATATTAAACAATACACTACAGGGCACTATACAGAGTTTTTATAGGAAAACAGTAAAGAAGAGCTGCGGTGCAGGCTAATTAATGCAGGGCCATGCAGCCGTCATATTTTATAATAAGACAGATTTAAATTGTTTACATAAATTGCAAGTAAACATACTTAAAACAAAGTGTTTACTGTGAAACTGTATTAAGAAAAAACACTCCGATTTAATAAAAATCAGATTTAGTAGTGGCAGATACCTAATATTAATTAGGTATATTCTCATTTTACCTAACTATAAAAAAACAAATATCCCTGCCATCATGCTACAAATGAATTATTTTTATACATTTTACGTCATGTAGTTTTTACTTGAGAGAGAGGTGGTAATATGGTCATTTTCAGGTTCAAACTCTTATTTAGGGATTGTACCAGAACAGGTTTACATGGTTTAATTTGAAAAAAACACCATATTTTTTTTTCATACTGCACATTACTGTAGCTCCTCTTTTCACCCTGTGTTGAAGGCTTCGTTTTAGCTAACGATGATTTTAGTATTCGAAGCTTCGATAGTATTTCAACGATTCATCGATGCGTCGTTTAAGAAGTACTTTTGCTGAAAGGATGGATTAGCATATGCAGGTAGCAGGGATTGTCTGAGCTACAGAGAGAGCTGGAGGTGAGTTAAAAGGTGCAGCTCCCCGACACCCAGTTAACTCTTGACTGTGAGGTTACAACTCACGGCTCAAAAAGGAGAAAAACAAACGCACGTGTACATTTTCAGCTGAGGACATTTTCAGGACTGCGGCTTACTTCTTAGCCTTCAACTCAACAATCAATCATGATTTCAGTTAAATGCTAAAGTTACTGTTACCTTGTCTGTGTTCCGCTGGCAGAACACCGGCTGCTTTCTGATAAGGTGCCGTTGTGTTGTTGCCGAGGCGATATACATTTCGTTTTACAGTGGACGGACGATAACAGTAGAATTGTTGTTTTCTTTAGCTTGAAATAATCCCACACTTTAGACACTTTGTTCACATCGTAAGCATGATGTGCGACAGTAATAAATGTCCATGCTGTGTATAGTTAAATGGATTAAACGAAGCATCGATGCAAAGAATTTGTGTCGATGAATTTTAATAGATGAATCGTTTCAGCCCTACTATGGAGTGATACATCTTGTCTCTAAATGTTCCTAGTTAAGGACTACTAGCCAATAAGAAGCACAGAAGGGCGGGTCAGCGAAAAGCCGGTTCAGCTGTAGGCTACATGTTGCCAACCAGCTTGGCAACATGGACTGGAGCAAGAGTTTCAGAGTGGTGAGTTATTAATCTGTAACAAAGTATCTTTCATCCATATAGTTTTAACTGAGCTCTGTCTCTACATCACAGTAACAACTTTATGTCCATTGACTGCCTGGAGGGTAGCTAGTGTTTGGAAGGGAGAGGAGAGGTGTGTGCTGTGGCTCAGTGTTTTTCCACCGGTGTTTTTGAGGGTGTGCTGCTTGGCGAGCGTTGTATGACGCGCATTTTGCTTTCATCCCTGTTTCGTCACAGGGATGAAAGCAAAATACTTTACCCCTAACCTTTCAAAGAGCGTAGGACAGCTACGGTGGCTGACACAGCACAAAAGATGTCTCTGAGAAGAAAGTAGCCAGTCAAGAAATGAGGTTTATTTAGGTATATTTATTAAGCAAGTGTATTTACTAAATTATTCAGTAAAACCATATGTTATTGTGACTTGGCCACTGACAGATAACATGGAAAATGTAAGCCAAGAGTGTGAAACACTGTCACTGTTTCTGCACCACAGTCCATTATAAATCACACATTAGATAAAGTTTATACAAACATTGACAAGGGAAACACATTATTTCTCTCTGTGATCATGGGCCCTCGCCAAAACTGCCCGCCAGCAATAATATCTGTACAGTGGTCAGATTATGATGCTTTGATAGGCAGCAAAAAATATAAATAAATAAATACTTTGATAGCGGTGCCGAAGCGCAGTTTGTCCGTTTTCAGCTACAAATTCGTGGAAATCATGTTCCTGGTGAGGGGTTGAGCAAATAATTGAGTTACAACCAACCGTTGTCTTTGAAGAATTTATTTAACAAAAGAGAATAAACAGAGAAGTACTAAAACACATATACAGCTGGTCCAGAGACCTGCCGTAGAAACATGACGATGCAATGACGTCCATGGAAGGGGTGCCTGCGGTTATGGAGATTTTAAATGGCTCATTCTAAGGTAAAAAAACATAATGGTTTATTATGTAAGGTCTTTACACACCACTGAAAACATAGTTATGGATCTTATATTGCATTTCTGTCGACAGATACTTATATATTACATATATTACACACTGAACCTTTAATGTTTGAGCTGTTCCAATAGTTAAAATCTTCATTCATAAAATGTCTGCTAATATTAACACTAATATTGTTAGTATTATGTTATTTGTGTAAATAGATTCCAGTGGTGGCTGAGGCGAATTGTTTTTGTTTTATTTCTTTAGCCATTTTAATACAGAAATACTGCAATAGACATCACACAGACATCGTTCCGGCTCTGTTACTACCAACGTTCCCAGCTGGATCAAATCTGATCCCCCTTTCTGGCTCTGCAACTTTCATACGGCGCAGCGAGCTGGCAAATTTGCGCAATACTCCCAGACAATAACGCATTATGAAAGCGCCTTTTGATTCTCCGCATTGTTCTTGCTAAAGCCGCTTCCTCTATTCATTCACTCTCTACCTCGCTTGACCACTACTGCCCTTGCTCTGTCTTTCCTGTGTGCTTGTTGAGCCCGGGCCAACTTTGAATCATGTGTTTACAAACAGCAACCAACAAATTCTACTCATTATGCCTTTACTAAACAAAAGAGACTAACCTATTTAATCTGATGGATCACTTTATTCAAATTGAAGATTTTTATTAAGGTGATGACGGCAAAAAAAATACGACAGACATTCAAAGCTTCATTCGAAAACCTCAATAGAATGGTTGGAATGTAAACAAAAATAACATTTAGGACAGCCCTACTTAATATACAGAAAGATCATGTTATAACTGTTTAACCCCAGACTGCTTTAATGTTATTTTTCCACATTATGTTCCTTTGCTGTTTCCTAATAATTGCTGATGCAATGACCCAGTTTACCCACAGGGACCATTAAAGTTTAATATCAGAGAAATTGCCTTCTTAGTTTGCAGATATTGTTTCACTTCTGTAACGCATTAAGTCAGCATTCTCCAGAAATGTCACCAAAAACACCTGTGTCAACCAAGTTTAGAGCAAATGCGTAGAGGTGATCCAAAATGCCTCTTGAAACTTGAAATTTATACTGAAGCTTCCAAGTTTGTTTTGTGATTGCTTCTGTCTTAGTGGTGCTCTGTGCTTGCATGATAGAAAGGGTGGTGAAGCTTCATTCCAGGACGTTCATCCTCTGCTCCATCTGTCTGTGTTGTAGCTAATGGCCTCCTATTCTCTGTCTGAGAGCTGGGCTGTGGGAGAAAAAATCGATTCTTAGATGCATCGCGATGTGGACGTGGAAGATTCACGATTCAAGATTGCGCCGCATTGTGTTTGTGAGCACTGATGTTAGCTGGGACAGTAAAGTTACGGTGATGATTCCTTTTAGCTCCTCTTAGCTTCAAGTGGCTTTACATACAATAAAGAGTCAGGCAGAGCAAACGACAAACACTCTTAGATGAAAATGGATCACGAGAGGGGGCATTGTCAACTTGATGTGACCCCAAGTTGTCCTCGTAATTAACAGATAACCTTTAATGAGGCATTGGCCTCACAAGCCCTAACCACGGAAATGTCACATTTAACCAGGCAGCGACACATCCTGGGCCTACATACACATACTTGCACACATAATGTGCACACACACACATACACGTACAGTGGAGAATGTGTTAAAACTGTCCTGCCATGCCATAAATGTCATCTGACTGTAATGTCAGGGGCTGCATCTGTGCTTTTCACAGATGGATTGTGTGGGTGGGATGGAAACAGGCTGGGAAAGATCAGCCTGTCACAATGTGTTGTCATCTCGTATTGAGAAGAACAGTGAGCTGAACACATGAACAAATTGGTCTAATCTGTGGACAGGTTTGATTAAATGAAGGATGTCACAGCAGAATCCATACCACACAACTAATATGTGATTGTTGAAACAGTGTTTCCCTGAGAAAACAATGTCAGAATCACCCCCCCCCCACACCCCCCAAACACAGTCTAATGGAGAAAACACTGAATTGAAATATGAAAGATAGAAAAATTGAAAATAAAGGAATAATCCCACAAGACCAATCCCTCTCACCTCCACCACCAGACAATGGCCCAAATAAAAGTGAGGGTATATGAGACAACAAACAGTTGTCTTTGTGTTATTTATTCAAAGGAAAAATACAAAGCAAGTGCTTCAGCTGAACGGACAGAGTTCCTAACACAGCTACTGTATGTATCAGGGGTGGAAATGAACTTTTTGGCTCACCTGTCCAGGTGGCTGGTAGATGAAAAAATCTACCGGCCAAACATATTTTTTACCGGCCAAAATAATAAATTGCCTTTTGTGTCACATACATTTGTTTCCTTTTAATTGAGATAATAAGGTATTACGTCAAATACAAACTTAAAGAAGAGGCCAGAGGGAAATTTGAAACAACAATATATTATTGCTAATAAATGTACTTAAAACATAACAGTAAATTGTTTTATAAACTTACAAGATGCTTATTAATAATTCAGCTTAAATCTTATCACTGCTCACTTTTGTCATGCTTTAGCATTCAACTTAAACCTCCTAATCAGACTGCTCACTTTCTACAGTCAACCTCTTCTGGCCTCCTGGTTCTGACAGTCCTGGTGCTACAGCATCACAGCTTTTGTGGGATCAACATTTTTTATACAGCCCATGGATCATAATCCTTGATCTCTGGGGAGGACAGCAGGACCATTAGAAGATCTGACTGTGTGTCAGACTCTAGACTGGACCACCAACTACCCAACTAAAAGCTAAATACACTACAACTTTTGTAATTAAAGTTAGCTCCTAACACTAGCTTACATGCTACCTTATTTCATGGGGGTATTGCAACAATCTGCCGGCTTGCTGCCCTTTATGAAAAGTATGGAGGAGATTTTATCCGCCTCTGAGCAGGGAAAGTTGGTGACATAGAAAGACAGAACGATCTGTTTGTGAAAAGCCACAGCCAACATGCCACGGCACGCTACTGCTTCCTGTAACACATGATTGCGGGATGAAGGCCTTTTCACTCGGGATAAAACTTTTGTTCAGTAGGAATAGGCGATTGCGACATGAATGCAGATTTTCTGTCCACACTGATCTCCATATGAAACCGGCTACACTCTCAATCTCCCCTCTTCCCATCCCGACTCCTGTAGCCTGTCCCCTAACGCCCACCCCTTACAAATCTACCCCAATCAAACACAAGTAACATGAAAAGAACATAAACAAAAACCAATGAACGCTCCTAATCCGTGTGTTACGCGACTTTAGATACCTTGGTACATCGGGGACCAATTTAAGTGCGACACACAACCAGCAAGAACGCTGGTCTGCTGCTAATTACCTTCAAATAGAAATTATATGCCGAATATATCCAACATTTGCCCGCCAAATGGAAAATCCACCTGTATTTGGTGGGTGGCGGGTGTTAATTTCCATCCCCGGTATGTATTCAAAGTATCTGACCAAGAGTGATACAATGTCACACAAATTTATAGCAACGAGGTCTCTTCTCAGAAAAACAAGTTCACACAACATTTACAACGGGCCTGAACTTTCATGTTATCACAGACAGAGGAGCTTCTCCAAGGAGAACAGTTACTGAAAGCAGACAGTCTCACTACTTAGAGCTGTGCACCTCGAGATAAAGACAGGTTGCACAATAGCTGCCATAGGCCTCAATGAGTTACATGAGTTTTAGTTAACTGTACAAGACATGAAATATAGTTTAATACAAACTACAAGCGAATGATACGATAAATTTCAAACATATCCCACAACTATGAATATGAAATATTTCTCATTTAGCTCATAAAACCAAACCTTTTGATTCATTAATTTTTCTGATGCCATGTTTGAGGACTTTTCTTGAAGCCACATGGAGACAAGAGGAGGATCTGCACTTTTCCATAACAAAGCAATACATTTATGACCAATTAGCAATCATGGCCAGTTTGATAAACCATGACCTTGTTTCTTTTGTCAAGAGGGATGATTATATGCCATCTAGTAAGTGAACAGGGGGATCTCAAACTCAGTAATCTCCTTAGGAATCTTCAATATTGAGCCCCAGTAATATTTTAATTAAATTTCCAGAACATTTGAATAAGGTTAGGCTGAAGATCTGAAAAATCAACATGTCAGAATCATTT
This sequence comes from Micropterus dolomieu, assembly GCF_021292245.1. Taxonomy (NCBI): domain Eukaryota; kingdom Metazoa; phylum Chordata; class Actinopteri; order Centrarchiformes; family Centrarchidae; genus Micropterus; species Micropterus dolomieu. The sequence continues at coordinate 24,304,017 of NC_060154.1, forward strand.
TATAAATATGATGTAGATGGGGGTTCAAACACAGCAGGCACAACCTCCTGCCATCACTCCTCTCTTCTGTACACTCACAGCTTCCCTTCGATCTCTCCACCTCTGTCGCTCTGTCTCTTCTCTGATTCCTATCTGGCCTCTCTTTGAACACAAACAACTACTTTTTCTGACAGTCTATTTATGGCGAGGTAGATTGATGTGTGTGAAGTGTAGTATGTGTATTTCCAAAGAGTAAACACTATAAAGTGGACAGACACACTCTCATCCTCACACACATTCCCAGAGGACCATCTCACATCTATCCAGACATCAGGGAGATGTTGTTTGTAATAAGGTTGAACTCTGTCCTGGATGTGGTCACTGAGGTAATCTCCTGAGCTGTCATTTTGTTATTGGAGCTAAAAAGATTTTCTAGTTTTTGGCTGAAAACCCCCCACCCAGTTTGAAAAAAGCAATAAACTCACACCTGAACTCTGATGTCGCCTGATAGGTCTGCAGAGCTTTCATAATCTTCTCCTGATGAAATGCTGATTTATTTAAATAACCCTGAATATTATAATGTATGGATGTCTCTTTGATTCAGTGCACTACATGCTGGGATGAATTTGAAGAGTGAAATGGGCTTTCAAAAAGTGACATCTGTAGACCTAGAGAAAGATACGGATCACAAATACACACACATCCAATAAACTTTATAGCACTGTGATGTAAAGAGGGAAGAAATACACGTTTGGTTATTCAGTGTACATAAACAAAACAACATCCAAAATATGTTTTAAAAAATTGCAAAGACTTTTAAATACATTTATTTTTTGGATTTCTATTACATTTATGTAAAACGGAATATTTCTGTGTGCATCAGAGATACATTTGTGAACCTAATTTGTTTATTAGTTATTTTGTTTATAACCTATTTGTGAATTTGTTTTACATTTATTTACAATAATACATATTTTTGTGTGCTTTGAAAAATATTTTTGTGGAGTCATATATATATAATTTCCAAATATATTTGTGAATCCCTCTGTGTGCATTCATCAATCTTGAGACTGATCTAACTCCATACGAGGCTGTGTGAATGTCATTTCATAGTAAATCGGTTTAGAAGTGAAACTGTCAACTTGCATCAAGCAAGATACATGGCGGCTTCTGAATCCTTGAAGCTTTGTCGGCCATTCTGCACTGCAGCCTAATGCAGAGATGTACTGTATTGGTCACATCCCCCAACCTTTTGTGCGCACAGACACACACACACACACACACACACAGACACACACATACACACACATGCACACACATACACACACACACACACACACACACCAAGTGTCAAGTTGTACGAACAGACCAAATCACATAGATATTCCCCCTGCATCTTGAGCTCTCGTCACGCCTCCCTGACTTTCTCTCATTGTCTGAATCTGAGATGAATACACACTCAAACACGCACACATACACAGTTGCACAAATTATACCACCCGCACAAACACATTCTTCTTTAGGTTAGAGGACAATTTGTTCAGCATCTGTGAAATTAGACATGGGTTTACAATGTAGCCTTTTCAATACTGATCACTGTCATACAAGTCTAGTACAAGTGTGCGTGTGTGTATGTGTGTGTGTGTATTTGTGCGTTTTTATTGTGAAGAGTTAAAAAGAGTTGTGGTTCTTTGTGTTAAGTTGTTTTGTGAGGAGGCGATGGACTTCAATGCTTTAACTTAATTTAGGGTTTGCACATGAGGAGACCATCTTAATGTACTGTATATATATGGACCCATGACATGGATTTTCTTTGCTTTATGCATATAGCCAAAATGCTCCTTCATGCAGGACTGCCTCAGGCCCACAAAGGTCTGTAATACAAGACTGAATTGCTCTCGAGCCTATTTTCTGTTAGTGAGCCGTCCATTCACAAACCAAATTTAGCATTTAAGTTTACTATAAAATTACAGTAAAATATAGCCTGTATAATATGCTCGGTTTTGTAATGTCATTTGGGAAAAAGTAGTGCTTCATCTTATCTGCAGATGCTCTAAGTCCAAGTGACTATATGACTGAATAAGTGGCACTAAAAAATAGTACACAGTGAACCATAGAAGACTCTCACCATTACTGGAGGAGGCAGATTCTAAAGGAGCTCAGTACAGCTTTGTGTGGCGGTCATGTGTGTTTTCCCTCAGGCTGTGTCATGCCCTGACATATTTAGCTATTTCCACAGCAATGTCAGTTTTTCCTCCAAGCAGATATTGAATTTTGTCTTCATCTGAGAGTGTGTCAAGTTGTCTTTTCACAGCATGGTTATACTGTCCGTGGCCACGGTTTAAGGATGCATTAATGTGCACTGTGATATTCAGTACTGCCAAAATTTCCACTGGATCTGCTGGTTTGTATTTATTTGTTGTGGTCCTAGCTTTAATTGCTGGGAGATTTGTGACAGAACTGCAAATCCTTTTATTAAATTACGATCAAAACAAAAAACACTCACCTCTCACTACTTCTAATATCAGTCTTGATTAACTTTACAATAATTTTTGACAACAAAGCCCATCAATGTACTCCCCAATCAATCTCAGTTCTAACACTCTTTAGTCTTCCTCTCTACCAGACTCTCTCATTTTTCCAACATCGTTTGACTTTGGGTTTGATAGCTTTGTGTTGTTGCCAGTGTACAGGGTTGGGGACACGGGCTAATATTTTACAGTTACAGTATATAAAGACTGAATGAATGAATCAAAGAAAACTGTATCTAAACCCTGGTATTTGTGGGTTTCCCTCGAGAGAAGCATGTATTGTACTGCTGCCTCCCACTTCAAGGGTTGCAGCTGTCCAAAAAAAACATCACACAAAGGTGTTTGGTTTGGAGGACCCAAAGGCGAAGCTGAAAGTTGCTCCTCCTCCACATATACACTATATTGTCAAAAGTTTTAGGACACCCCTCTGAATCATTTAATCCAGGTGTTCCAGTCACTTCCATGGCCACAGGTGTATAAAATAAAGCACCTAGGCATGCAGACTACAAACATACAAACATTTGTGAAAGAATGGGTCACTCTCAGGAGCTCAGTGAATTCAGGTACTCTGATACGTTGCCACCTGTGCAATAAGTCCATTCATGAAATTTCCTCACTACTAAATATTCCACGGTCAACAGTTAGTGGTATTATAACAAAGTGGAAGCAATGGGAACAACTGAAACTCGGCCATGAAGTGGTAGGCCACATAAAATAGTCATAGAGTCACTAGCTACAGACCTCTAAACACCGTGTGGCCTTCGGATTAGCTCAAGAACAGTCCGTATAGAGCTTCATGGAATGGGTTTCCATGGCCGAGCAGCTGCATCCAAGCCTTACATCACCAAGTGCAATGCAAAGCGTTGGATGCAGTGGTGTAAAGCACGCCACCACTGGACACTAGAGCAGTGGAGATGTGTTCTCTGGAGTGACGAATCACACTTTTCTGTCTGGCAATCCGATGGACGAATGTGGGTTTGGAGGTTGCCAGAGAACGGTACTTGTCTGACTGCACTGTGCCAAGTGTAAAGTTTGGTGGAGGGGGGATTGTGGTGTGGGTTGTTCTTCCGGGGTTGGGCTTGGCTCCTTAGTTCCAGTGAAAGGAACTGTTAATGCTTCAGCATATCAAGACATTTTGGACAATTTCATGCTCCCAACTTTGTGGAAACAGTTTGGGGAAGGCCCCTTCCTGTTCCAACATGACTGTGCACCAGTGCACAAAGCAAGGTCCATAAAGACATGGACGAGCGAGTTTGGTGTGGAGAACTTGACTGGCCTGCACAGTCAGTCCTGACCCCAACCCGATCCTTTGGGATGAATTGCAGACTGTGAGTCAGGCCTTCTCATTCAACGTCTGTGCCTGACCTCACAAATGCGCTTCAAGAAGAATGGTGAAAAATTCACATGAACACACTCCTAAACCTTGTGGACAGTCTTCCCAGAAGAGTTGAAGCTGTTATAGCTGCAAAGGGTGGGTAAACTTGGGGCGGCTGTGGCTCAGGAGGTGGAGCGGGTTGGCTGTTAATCGGAAGGTTGGCAGTTCAATCCTGGCTGCATGTCGAAGTGTCCTTGGGCAAGATACTGAACCCCGAATTGCCCCTGGCGGCTGTTCCGTGTATGAATGTGTGTGAATGTTAGTTTCCGTTTGAGCACTTAGGCTCAGTGTGTGAATGGTGAATGCAGAAAAAGAAAACGCTTTGAGTGGTCGAAAAGACTAGAAAGGCGCTATACAAATACGGAGCATTTACATTTAACTCTGTATTAAACCCCACGGATTAAGAATTGGATGTCATTAACCTTCATGTGCGTGTAAAGGTAGGCGACCCAAAACTTTTGGCAATATAGTGTAAATGTATCTTAAGTCTTGCTTACATTATTTTACACCTACATTTTTCATTGGTTCCGGTAATGAGAGGAATGTGTGAATGCAAACTGTAATGCAATTATGGTACATACAGCATGGTCATGGACTGGTACCAAATGTAGCTTAGTGGAGCATAAAGAATACTGGAATAAAAAAACAAACACAAATAAACCCTACAGTAAATATGACATGTAAACCATGACCGGTAATCATAAACTGTAAAGAGAAAAATAATACAGTAATTGGATACCATACATGGGACACCTGCATGGACTAAACAAGTGGCTGGCCTGAAATATAATGGATTCTGAAGGGATGCATACTGTGGGCTACAATGACTATGTGCTCCAAATTCAAAAAAGGACGCCACATTTGGAGTAACCTACAAATACAGACTTTGCCACACTGTATAGTTCTGATGAAACGATTACCGGTTTAACGGTTAACCATGGTAAAATCCCCGACGGTTATTACCGTACACATTTTAATTACCATGAGAACGGGTACGGTTAACCGCGCTGTTATAATCTCATGGCAAACACTGTCCAGTGTCTCCCAGAAGCAGGCACGCATGCGCAGAATGCAACGTGGGTTTGTTTGGGTCACGGCGGAAGACAACGCTGCAGAGATTTTTCAGTAACTCTGAAGTCCGGTGTTAGGCCAAGTTTTGCCTGCTTGCCGAGAATTGCATGCACCTCCAAATAGTTCTGCTTTTAAATGCTATATTATTCTTTGTGGGGTCCATCAATGGTGTTAAATGATTGAAATGATGAAGTATATACTTTATGAACGTTTAGAGTCTTTAATATTTTAATACACTTAGTAGAAGTACCATTACTTGACATTCAGTAAATATATGTGGGGATAACACAGTTTGATTAATGAGCACAGCAAAGTGTCTGAAAAGGACCTAAAGAGGTGGATCCCTAATTTGGCAGATCAAATTTTGTAGGCTACCTGCCGAGATTTGCATCCACCTCTTTTCTCAGCATAAATGACCGTTATCACCTGCGAGGTGCACGCAATTCTCGGCAGGCAGGCAGAATTTCGTCACAACATCTGTCGTATTTTAGTTTTTATGAGAGTGCTGAGGGAAACTTGATTGAAGAAAATAACCTTATTGTGAACGCAGGGTGAGTTAACTTTTAGCTTTGGTTTGTCTCTCTGACTTTCTCTGTAAACTGAAGCTGAACAATTTGACCATACTATATATGAACAATTTTGTTCATTGAAATCTGATGTGTGATTTAGGTTTTGCCTTATTTTTTTTGGGTAGTGTTTGCATGGAAGCATATCAGAGAACTGTACCACAAGCCTCTGTGCATTTTAGTATGTGTGTGTGTGTAAGAGAGAAAGACTGGACTCAAGTTAAATCAAAGCTGCCTTTCTGCTTGCTCCCTGAATCCCCTGTTGGTGAAAACTCAGTTTGTCTGGGAGCTAAAAGAGACTGGTGAATTATTAAAGCTTGCTGAAGCTTCACTCATACAGAACCAGCAGACCACTGAGACACACACGCGCGCGCGCACACACACACACACACACACACACACACTGAGAGGCCAGTCCAATGTGATACCCGCAGCGTACCATACTCACAATCACTACACATGAAGAATGTTGACTGCTCATGCTGAGCAAAGCTGGTGGATTTCACTGTTTGCTACTGCAGATGGACTTCTGTAGCCTTTCAAACATCTAGCTATAGGCTACCATTACTACAGCTTACTACAGCAGGAAAAAGTATCATCCCACCTGGCTCACAACATTTGCAGCTAGTAGTCTGAAACCAACTCAAGAGCCAGACAAGATTTACGAAGGCTTGCTGCTGCCTTGCACACTCTGACCTTTTAAAGATTCATTCTGATGGCATTTCTGTTTTATCAGACAAACAGTGAATGGAAACTAAAAGACGAAAGCGGACTGAGTTGCAACTGTAATAATTGGTACAGTGACACACCGGTGTTATTAATTTGAATGTGAAATGAGGTAGTGCATGAGGGTTTATAGAAAGGTAACTCTTACAGATTGAATACACTTTTCAATTAATTGTCTTCTTTTAAGGCCAGAAAACATGGAAGCTTCAGCTTCCTGCAAATTATTTTCACCAGTTTAAGCCTCTCTGTCCACGATCTGCCTGACCCGCTGTTTGTAGCTGTGTGCATAGTGTGATTCTTCATAGTGTGCCATGAGAAGTGTGGATGGAAGGTGTCATATTTGTATTCATAATATTTTACATGATTGGAGTCATTCCTCTCTGCAGTCAATAGTTTGGCTTTTGGATAAGGTGCTAACTTAGCTGCACTCTCAGATTGACACAGCCTGGCCTTCGAGCGTCAGTAGTACCTTTGGAGAGTTGGTATTTCTAGTTCAAGGTGCTCACACAGTTTGCTCACAGGCTCAGACGATGTAAGTTGTTGTTGATAATGTTGTATTTATGTATCATCAATTTGTGATGTTCAGCTAATCGGTGGAGTTGTTTTTGTGATCGAGCACCACTTAAGTCACTGATTTCTCCTATTTCCTAGAATAACATTTGGCCACCCAGAGAGAAAAGGCTTCTTTGTGCTATAACCATGTAGGTGCATAAAGCAATTGCTATAACAATGTTTTAGTAACATTTTACCACAGTTGAGGAAAGTGAGAGTAGAGAGAATGACGCCATACCCAGTGGTTTAATTAAGCTGCTATAATGGAGCTCACAGTGAAGGTCTTAAGCAGGAACATGAAATCATTTGTGCCACCTAGATGAGCTGGTGATCAGGTGATTCCTTCATGCGCCACCTACACACTCATTCACATAATAGTGGTCTTTTAGCTGATTCACTGACTATTCATTATTTCTTAAAACTGTGATTACCTGAGCCTTCAAACCTATATTTTTTACAGCTACTATGTCATTATATAGATATTGTAGGGCTGAGCAACAGGTTGATGCCTAGTCTTCATTTACTGAATACCAATGAAGCACACTTTTTTTTGACCCTTTGCTAAGATTGTATTGGTAACAATGCTTTGTGTTAGTGTAAGTGATGAACAGTGCTTTCCATAGTGGGATAAGTTAATCACTGAGATGTTTACCAAATTACCTCTAAAATAGTTTAAACCTCCAGGCACTCTATTCCAGGAAGGTTAAAACAAATGCATTCAATTATTTGCTAATGCTATTTGATCAAGGTCTAGTATATAGTAATTGTCAAAGTCCTTCAAGCCGCCAGGTCCGTCTCAGTTTCTTTCTGCATTTGCCATCATTTTCTCGTCTAGGGAGATTTCAGCTAATCTATTCTTGCAAGCCAGTGGCAAGTTGCAGCATTATCTGCTGTGTGTGGCAGCCTCCATTGACTGCTGCTAGTCAAGCTGGCATTCATTATCAAGCAGGTAATAACACAGAGCACTGGGTCTAACTCAACCGGCAGTGGACTCATTAATATAAACAGGACCCTAAACCCAAACTCAATTTACTTGAAAGCCTCTTTGGAGACAGGGGTTCAGTGAGGAGTCTTCGCCCGTGTGTGTGTGTGTGTGTGTGTTTGTGTGTCTAAGAAAGGTATTAATCATTTCTCTCCCACAGCCCAACACACCAATACACACACAGTTCTCAGTGTGTGTGCATGTGCATTACAAAGCTCCAATTAGATAGTTGATCAGTGGTGTATATTTAAGTAGTCACTCATCTCTTTTCCCTCCCCACCCCCCACTCATATCTTTGTCATTAATGAGTCCAATTAGCACATGCAAATATTTACTTCTAACTAGCATTTGTGATTTATCACACTGTTCACTCTTTAAAACAAACAGTCTGAGTCATATGTGCGTATGTGTGTGCGTGTATATATGTGTGCGTGGTTTCTCTCTTTATTCATGAAGGCACGTCAGCTCATTAGGCCCTCCTGTAGAGTAAGTTCATCAGCAATGCGGGGAGAGGAATCAAAAGACAGTGTAAAGAGGAGGAGAAGGAACATCACATAATTCTTCACCGCAAAATTCAGCTATGCAGACACACATACACCCCCATGTATCAGTCATTGATTTAGGGTGTGCGACTGTAATGGGTACCACTCCACCACCGTCAGATTAATGACACCCAGACATCGCAGAAGGCACTGGGGGGAGGGGGGGGGGGTTAAATAGAGGGAAACAGAGAGATGCTCTTTTGGGGAGTTATTGCTGAGAGGTACTTAAATGTGCTGCACATAGCATTTTAAAATATCAATATATCATTGGCAAATGTGTTATGATACCTTGGTAGAATTGATGTAAATAAATAGTTGCCATTGTAAATGCTAGTGTTTCTCAAAATAAAACCAAATCTTCCTGAAATAGTTGCTTCCTTCTGTGGTGCTTGTTTGTGCTGCAAAGCTGTACAAAATCCTTACTTGATGCCACATCAAATAAAATGCAGTGAAGAGACCATTAAAGGCCACAGGTCTCCTTGGTGTTGGTTCTGTCACAGAATTAATGTGGTGATTTATTAATCTTAAGATGCTGCATATAGCAGATATAAGAACAATGTATACTTATAAATCCAAACTACAACGTGCAAATTGTGACAGCTACATTTAGTGAACGGGATCCATTATTACACTGAGCTCCCGCAGTGGAAATCATTGAGCTAAATTTCTACTGGTGGACACATTTCTACTGTTGCACCGTATATACTGTATTAATGTTAAAATCATAACAGAAAAGCTTCTCTTTAAGGCTTTCTGCCATTGTTGCTATCCTTACTTCAAATCCTAATATAGGATAAATAAAATCTTGTGTAACACACTGCCCATATTCCCAGTGTGTTGGTCAAAAGAGGGTGAATATGTGGGAGTTCGATGGAGCCAAAATCAAACACCAGTATTTTCAAGAGTGTACCAATTACATTTTTATTATTATCTTTGACCTGTACGTGGGTGTGACGGACGGAAATTGGTTTCTCATGTCTTGCCATAAATGTGATTGTGCAGTATATGTGTGTGTTCGTATGTATGTATGCGTTTGCTATAATCTGCAGGCTGCAGCATGATCATCTACTATGTTTTATTCATCTGAGAATCACCAGCTAATGGAAAAAGGAGGTGCATGAGTCCACATGCATATATATTTGTACGTGTATGTGTGTGTGTGTCTGTGTCTTTGTTAGCCAGGGGTGGGGGTGGATGGGGTATTACTGCTAGTTCTGTTACTTTGATTAGCTGTGTAGGGAGCTGCGTACGCTGTCTGTGGATGATTGGTAGCTAACAGTATATGTGTAAGAAAAAGGAAACCGGTAGTTTGACTGTAATGTATAAAGGTTTAGTGAAGTTATTTGAAGGGTGAGTATAGACGGGTTTCTGTACGTCATCACAGAGATGCGCGTGCTTCTAGGGGGCAGAAAGCACATCAATTTATCTAGCTGCAATATTGGACAAATTACTCATAAATTGTAATGACTTTGAGTCTCTTTCTACATGAGTTTCTTTGAATGAGTTTCTTTCTACGGGCTAAGTTTAGCTGTGCTGGTTTAGCTGATGCATCAGTACAAAATTGCTCACGGTTGAAAGCTTTTACTCTTTGCTCAAGTATTTTTTGGGCTAGTAATCTACTTTTAACTTAGCTACATTTGCATTTTTTCCGTCATTAAATCAAGTCTATTATCTAGTATGCATTTTGCTACCAAAATTAAAATGAACCAAGATGAGCTATCACTCAGCAGGCTACCAGCTTTTGTCATTTTTGAGAATAAGGGAGAGAGCAAATATGGAAGGATAAAACTGTCCTATTGGGCTGTTTGCGTAATGCACAGGTCTCCCACTATATATTACCCTTACCCTACTTCGTTCAGCAATGACGTGTTCCTGAGTTTATTGCCACCATAATTCTTTTCATTGTTACGATTTTATTGTTATTATTATTTCATTGTTTTGGCTGCCTGGGATATTTGAGAAGGCGAATCATAATCCTTCACCCAGCACCCTTCTTTTTTTTATTTGAGTATTTTTTTACAGGACTAATTGTACTTATACTTGAGTAAAGATTTTTTTCTACCCACCTCTGTTCACCACTCTTCTTCTCTTTTTGTTTTCACACCTTTCGTTTGGGCTTATCTTACTCTGGTATGGACCAAACAACTGCACTATGGCCGCTTGAAAAAGGTGGACTCTGGTGCGGGTTGCTTGGGATGTGAAAGCAAAAGAACCAACCGCATGATTTTAAGATTTGCATATATGTGATTTTAGCATTATTTCATAAACTAAACTATTGATAAATCCATGTGCTGATTGTTACATTTGTTCAGGAATCAATCTTATATATCTGTATAAGTCATTAATATATTTATGCAAATAATTTGGTAACCACGTATGCGCATCAGCATATGTGCATTTCCCTGATTAATAGGTCAAAAGCTATTAAAAATGCTGTGCTTGTTCTTCGTGTACTTTGTCAGTTCATTAAGTCCATTAAAAAGAATGTGACAGCGATCCCACAGTAATAAGCCCTGAATCATTGCTGTACAAGACGACTCCTCTTCGTCCGGTCTCTACTCCATTATTCATAATATGTGGTTGATTTGCAGTCGAATAACAATAATAATGCTTAAAATCAGTTATTTCTTCTTGAGCTCTTTGTGACACCAAATAAATATAAATAAAGAAATAAATATATACAAGCATTAAAGTGCTGCATAAACCGTCACTGTCCTGGTTTACCAGATGAACCAAACAGACGTGAAAGCAGCTTGCAGCCTGTCTGCTGTATTTCAGTTTCCCTTGCTGTTTTTCACAACAATTAAGTATTAGTGTGAAAAAAGTGTATAAGGGCCAACTAGAGATGCTCGCCCCCTCTGCAATGAGCCATAAACTATGCACCTGCTAGTAACGTTACACTGTTAAACTATGTGAACCTATATAAAGCCCAGTTACGTTACCAGTCCATAAAGAAAGAACAGTTGCTTTGGGGTGCTAGTTGTTAGCTGGCAGGTCCGTTGTGGATTGGTCAGACAGGGAAAAATTTTGGTTCTGTTGCAGTCTTTTCCTGTGTCGTGTTTTTTTTTTTACCTGTCCTGCCCAGCAGCCTGGTATAGAGTATGATGAGCTGGATACCATATTGTGCCAGACAGATTTTACTTTAACAAGAGCGTATTAATATACTCCTTTGTCTGTTTTATTATTTATTTAATTATGTATTGATTTGTCACTGGGCCGGACAGGGGAGCAGACACGGGGATGGGGGAGCACAAACAGCACAGAGAAAGGACAACACCTGCGAGAGAAGGGGGATGGAAGGTGGGGACAACAGGGAATAGCAGAGGGAAACACCAATTGCAGAAAGCAACGAAACCTGCAATAGAACAGAGAGGGGGGCTTGGGGAGGAGAAAAACAACAACAAACAAACAAACACAAACAAACAGCTGACGTAGTAAGACAACTAAGAGAAAAATGAAAACAAGAAACACAAATAAGCAGCACAGCCATGAGAGCTGGAATAATAACAATTAATTTAAATAAGTAACTGAAAGAAAAGCATCAGGAATAATTCTACCAGGGACAACCTAAATTTGTTTGTGTCTATGTGTGAGACTGTGTGCGTGCGGGTGAATGTGTGTGTGTGTGTGTGTGTGTGTGTGTGTGTGTGCATAAGCCTGTTAAAGAATGTAGTTGTTAGTGAGACTGGGACGCCACGACTGTGCCATGTTCTGATCATGCAGATGGAGGACCCGGTTGCTCCGTCTGTTCTCCTCAAAGTTAGCCGCTCAGCGCTAAGTTACTTCATTGCTTTTGTTAGCTTGTGAAGGTAAAGTTTGTGTCATAGCCGCTGGCCAACTGAGCTGGTTTGCAGGAATTTTAAAACAGAGCCTTTTGCTACGTTTGCAATTCCCGTCCTGCGTTTTAGTGAAGACGGGCAAAAACGGAGGACTTTAGAAATGATGACGCTCACGCTTGGCTCTCTAATTGGGTCTTATAAGTCACGCAAAGCAGACACACAGGGCTTCTGACAGAGTTTTTGACTTGGTATTTTTATTAAAATATTCTGGACTATGCAAATAACACTTATCTGCCTACACTGTGCATGCTCACTGTTTACTTTGTGATGAATCGAAGACGGTTTACCGCTGAAACACACTCGTGTTACATTCACTAATAGTCCTAGCTTGTTATTGGTCCATCCCCAAAAAAATCTGGTCTGATTCTTTGTCTGCATTACTTTATTCTTTCACCAAATCTTCTGTAACTACACAATAAACCATCTACTTTACGTCGTTACGTTTACACTGGCCCACGCATGCCTAGTGTACGTGAACGGCCACTAGATGTGCGTTTTCATGTAGACGGAGATCAACTCTAAAACGCTGGTGTAGACGAAGATCTTATTCGTTTTAATTTTTCATATTAAACAGTCTGAGCGGGACACACCTGTCTCAGTGGTCGAGTCGAGGTCACACACTGATTTCACACCTAGGTGTGATGTCCTGGAGGACTCCTGAGAAACTTAAGTTCAATGACTCACATGATGAAAGTTCAGTTTATATCCACACAAATGAAACACATCATCTGTGAAGTCCCTGTGGTCTCAACATACAGTATAATGCCATGGCTAATTTCACAAAGAATGTTGCCATTACCTCTTGTAACCATTTCTGTTCAGGACTACATACAGTACTGTGTCAAAGAACTGCTACATGTAAGTTACATGGTACCACTTTTTAATAAGTTGTAGGCTAACATTTAATCTCTAGACTTTTGCTTCCTGTAGTTAAAAACTCTTTATTATTGATATACCATACATTTATAAATGCAGGCTTGATGGCTTATTTGAATGTCAGTTATTATTAAGAGGGGTTAAGTTTCTCATTTTATAATCTATCAATCTACAGTTGTACATGTTAATAAGTTGTTACTAAGTTGATTTTGGTTCCAGATGCTTTGCAATCCTTCTCCAGAAGTTAAGTGGTCGAAAAGTCCATTGGAGGATACCACTGATGAATTAAAGCAGTACATACAAATAGACATAACTCTGATAGACAACAGGTGACTTTGCTGAACTGCCATTCATTTGCCAGATGATGATCATGTGTTAAGACAGAATCAGTGTCACTCAGCTAAAATAAAATTTAATCCAAGAAACACCCCCCCCCCAGGTTTTTTTTTCTCTTCAATGCTTCACCAAACACCTTTTAATCTTCCTGTGTTCTTTGATGCTGTGTGAGCCTTTTTCGTGTATGAATGGCTCTGTGTGAGCCTCCCATCAGCAGAGATGGTCAGCAACATTTACCCTTTGATCTCAATATCTGTGCTGGCTTAGTGCTTACTTCTCAAATACAAACCAGAGGGAGATTTTTTTTCAATTATTTCTCAGCTTCAGCATTCCTATACTGCACCTCATCCACTTCCCCACCCATGCGTCCCCTTACCTCACCCCTACCAGCCGCCACCCCCTTCTCTGTCGCTCAGCAACCATCTGTAATTAATGAGCTTTTACAGTTCGATCTGATCTGCCTCAGGATTGGACACGTCTGATAAGCCGAATGGAATATACACACAGGCCTGCCCCTCTCTGCTCAGCACTGCCTGGAAATATAATTACTTGAGAATGAATACACACGCACACAGACACACACACACTTAAACACACACAGACTGAATAAGCCCAGGTTAATACCAATCTTTTTCCTCTTCTCTGCACTAATTAGAAATGTACTGACGAGAGTCATTTGTTTGGAAGTTGAATGCACTGTGTACTTGTTGTTGCTATTCAGAGACTCAAGAAACTTAGATAATTAAATCTATTTAATGATATGCTTTAGTGAGCGCATGTGTGTATGTTAATGACATGCTCTGATGCTCTTAATGAGCATGTGACAGTGGCAGGGAGAGGAAACGGCATTCCACATAGCCAGTTGTTACTCACATGTTATCCCCTCTCTTCCAAATGACAGTAAACACACTCACTTATCAGTCTGCCCCTATAGCCACACTCGACAGCTGTCAATAGACTGTGGCCGCTTACAACATCTTTATCACGGAAACTGTATTCCTTACGAAACTAATTTCCTAGATGTTATGATGTTCTAATACCCATGTGAGTCCTGATGTATAGATCTGCGGGAAGCCACGCTAAATGTGGTCTGCAGTGAAGAATGAGACAGTTGTGTGTGTGTGTGTGTGTGTGTGTTTCCTCATAGATTTGACACAGTGAGCATGTAAGGGCATACAAACATCCTGTACAGACTCTCCTTCAGTGTGGAGTGAAGCAGCACAGTCAGGTTTATTGCTGTGGCCATAGCAACAGCCATGGAGTGGAGATGGAGATGACACTTTTAGGTGATGCACTGAATGTCCTTGTTCAGATGAGAGAGAAGGAGAGCGAGGGATGCGAGCGTGTCGGGAGTGAGGGATGGAGAGAGAAAGGAGGGGTGGACAGGGCTTGAAGAAATTTTTAAAGAAGACCGAGCGGAGGCTGTTTGTTCTACAAGCCGGCAGAGCACTGTGGCAGACTCTTTATAAGTTTGTCATTGTCTTCTCCCTGCCCCCCTTGAACCGTGGCTTTATCCCCACATGGTGTGACATACGGAGTTACTATGTTAGATCAACCACAAAAAAAAAAGTAGTGACATTTTACTATTACATAACAATTCAACAATAACACACAACAATCTTAACATTCTGAACATAAATAATAATAATAATAATAATAAATTGAATTTGTATAGCGCTTTTCACATGTTTCTCAGCAGGCTATATGTTAATGATTTTCCAACACCTCTCCACCCTGACCCTGTCTAATACAGTTACTGTTGTCACTTATTCCCTAGGTTGCTCATTTCTCCCAATGGATGATGCTCCACTTGACTTCCCCTCTTACTGTTTATGTGTTCATCTCTTCCCTCTCCTCTGTGCGGGTGTCTGTATGTGTAGTCTGTCTGTGGCTAATCGGTATGTTAAGGAGGGCTGAATAAGCCTGTCTTTGTCAGGGCATTAGGTTTGTAGAGGATGAATACATTAAATGATAAATGGTGGCGGTGAAGGTGGCAGCGTGTGGATTTGGATTCATCCGAATGCCACCGCCTCTCTTCCATTTCTGTGTCCCCTGCTGTCATAAGTGTGCATTTGTGTGGTCTGTATGCCACAATGCATGTTAAAGGGTCAGTTAACTCAAATGACTAAAAGGGTTTTGTCATGTACAGTGTGTGGTATCTAGTCATGCAGATAATTTTTGTTTTATGTCCCGAGGTTTTACTTTGAACAGTTCATTTGGCAGAAAGTAGTTCTACCAAATGAAAATGGTAAGGGAGGGCCAGATGCTGTTAGGCCAGGGGTGGACAGATATGTGCCATGGACAACCAACAATGTGCAGGTCTTCATTCAAACTAAAAACTCCACTCACTGATGAGCACTCTTTCAAGTAGACGGGGAAGAACACGTCAGTAAATTTACTTGAGAGAGGTGACTGCTCTGCATGCACACATGCAGACTGTTAACTTCAATATTAACTTTGCTATCCTCCCCAAAGGGAAGTATGTCTTGCAGCAAAGTGATGCCTAGTACATACAGCATTGAACATAAGATTGTTGGTTAGTGGTTGCATGTTGATATTTGAGACAAGGAACTGCACAGGTAATGTCTGACAAGGTTTCTGCCCTTTCTTTTGTGCACAAAAACACAAAACGCACCATGGAGACAGTGAGTAGATATCTGAAAATAAGACGATGTAGCTTACATGTAAAAATCATAAGCCTCGCTGAAGGTAAATCACTGAGCTGAAGAGAAACACGAGAGCTGAGGATGGGAGTGATGTATACTTTAGTTAAGGGAGGAAGAATGGATTCTGCTATTAGGTGGAATGTGGTAACTGTGAGAGAGGAGAGGAGGGGGTAGAGGCAGAGCAAGAGAGGCAGGTGGGGAGGGGGGCTAGGTTGCTGACTCTGAGCTTTGCTGCGGTGAGCTTTGAGCTAGCGACTCTCTGAGCTCTCTGGCTGTGTGTGTCTGTAGGCTGCTGTGGTGCAGACTGTAGCTTAGCCACGTTAGCCTCCCTCCTCCACTTCCACAGCTCAGTCAGCTGGCTGCTCCGGTGTGCTTCAGCTGCAGTTTGGCTCTACTCTCTGTAAGTGTCTCTGTCTGCAGCTGAGGATTTCCTGCACAGGCAAGGATTCTCTCTCTCTCTCTCTCTCTCTCTCTCTCTCTCTCTGGCCAAAGCAGAGAGAAAGAGAGGGACTGATAGTAAGAGAAGAGGAACACAGGAGGAGAACTCCGACAGCGGGCCAGCAGTGACCTTCGTGGTGGGGTGGCAAAGCAGAAGAAGAGGATCGGGCACAGGATCCATCAGGTGTGTGTCAGCACTTAAAGGGATGAGTAAGAAAGAGTGTGAGAGTCTGCTGTGGGCTTGAATTTGTATTCAGAGGCTGTGCATGGCACAATAAGAAGGATTCTTATTATATGGAGTACAGAAATATGCTGTTGCAATGCATTTAAGTGTAAATATATCTCCCTCTGACATGTCATTTAATCCTGGAATTCAGTGCTAGACTTCAAATTGAGAAAAAGGTACCGAGCTGAAGAAAGAGTTGTAAGAGAAGAAGATAAGTATTAAGAGAGATTTTCTTCTATGACATGTTGTAGATCCATCCTCACAGAAGCCAGATATAGAGATGCTGATATGAAGACAGAGAAGAAGATATAAATGGAGAATACTGGAGATGGATGGAGCAGAAGAGAGAGGGAGATGTATGTTGTGCCAGCTAGAGCTCAGCGAGGATGACAGACGCGTTTGTGTGTGTGTTTTCTTACTGGCTTGGACTTGGCTAGCGAGGGAAACGTCTGTATCGGAGTATCAATCACTGTGGGCTGGGCGCTGCCTCAAGGCTGCAGGCTAGAGAAGCATGCTCTCACAGCTCTCTGGGAGTATCTGTGTGTGTCTTTTCAAGATGTAATTTGTCCTTCTGTGCGGTTATATCACAGTATTAGTAGTATGCTTACTTATTGGCACTGATGGGCTGGAGAATAAAAGGAACATTTGTGTTAGAGGGAGCTGGTCCTCAGGTATAAATTGTATCATGTAGTTATTTGATCTACTGTACATCTACAACTGTATGCATTACAGGACCCAACACTGAAAGCCCTGCCTCACCACAACACTTGTCGCCAATTGAAAAGATACAAACCGTTATTGCAGAATATTTTCAATAGTTTAATGAAATCGGCAAGCGGATGTAGTGAGGAAGGGTTAGTCCAGTCTTACTTACAGATATGAGCCTTGAGCAAGACAGTGAACCTCCTCATCTACAGGAGGTGCTCCTCGCTGCTAAACCTTCCTGCTAGAGATGCACTGATCGATTGGCCTGTGACCGGAATTGGCCGGTTTTCAGCTTGATCGGCTATAACTGGGCTGATCAGTCTCACATATCTGATTCCATGCCGTTAAAAAATGTATGCATGCTGCGTTGTATAAACAGTAACTGACCATTGTCACAGCCAGTCACACACAAATGAAGACACAAAGTTTGCAGTTTGAGATACATCAGGCCAAAATAAATTGTGTTTCCCCACATAGGCTTTACTTGGGTAGATCACAAAGTAAAGCAACAGTGATCAGTGAACACACCAGTGCCGGTGTCATTCAGTACCATGTTGATCTTGATCGTTTCGATAGACGACGTCATTAATAAGAAGCCTCCTCCAAGCTCAGCTGCTGAAAATCCAAAACAGAAGTTTTTTGGGCTTTACTTAGACTTACTGAAAGGGGCGGGGCAAGTGTGTGTGCAGTAAGAGACAGAGGTGTAGGTGTGTGTGTGTCTGAAGGGAAAAGGAAGGTGAAAAGGTTAAAGTAGTTTGTGAGTGAATACAAATATAAGGTGGAGAACTGAGTAGAATTAAAAGGCTGAGATAAGAAATAACATACTAGAAATAGGGTAATGTATTCCTTCAAATAAAATTTACAGATATGCCCCCTGTTCTCCTTCTGTGGGAAACACTAAGCCGTGTTATACTGCAGTTTTTTTTCAGTTGGATTTTATTTGTACAAAATAGATCTGTCCAGTTGCCTAACCTGAGGTACTTTTTATTTTGAGAATGTCCGGCAACCTGGTGGGAGGAAGAATAGCCAATGCTTATACTGGTACTAATAGGGATCCTAATAGTGAAAGAAATTAAAAAAATACCTCCATTAAAGAAAAGTTCCAAAAATGTTTCTGTATGAGAATTGGCCAGAGTCAGCAGGTCAGACTTAGGCCAAGAAAAATGCGGTCAGTGCGTCTTTACTTCCTGCTGTCACTTTTGTGATCTTTACACAAATAGATTAGTGTGCTTTGCTTGAGTGTACTTCAGCAGGTTGAACACTGTCCAGAATCTCCTCTGAAGGCCACTTAGAGTTTTGCTAATTTTCTAGAGGTTAAATTTGTCATTTTAGACATTAACTGGTCAGTTTAATGTGCTGGAATGTGTATACCACTGACAGCTAGGTAGAGAGCAGGGGGATGTGGGAGGATGAATGGACAGGAAAATGGAAAAAGCAATTAAAATGTCTAAAGACAAAACCTGCAAGTCATTACATTGGCTCTAACCCAATCCAGCGCCTCAGTGAATGTTTGTGTCCACATGTTTATGCGCATGTGTTTGTACAACAGCCAGAGCCTGAGAGAGAAGCATAGAGTCAACTGTGTTTGTATGTGTGTGAGCAAAGTCAGGGTTTGACCTACAACGCCTTGAGGATGGTCTTCCTGTATCTGTTGGTCTCTGTCTTTTGGTTTCCTTTTTTACCATTGCGTCCTGTCTTTCTAGGTAACAATTAGACATTAGCCTACTGAGAATTAACTAATGCATTCTGGACCCTGCGTGACTCAGTTGCAGAAGCCCACACAGACACACACACACACACACACACACACACACACACACACACACACGCACACACACAGGCACACACACAGGCACACACACACACACACACACACACACACAGACACACACACAGGCACACACACAGGCACACATACACACAGTTGCTGCCTATTTGTAGTCTTGAGGTTGTAAAAATGTTGTTCTTGTGTCTGTATTGCTACAGTGCAGAATATGTGAATATTGGCAGTGATATAGAGTGCATATGAGCAGTAATATTACTTTGTTTGAAAATAGCAAAGGTCCACTGTATCATACTGGCAGTTGTAATATCACACTGTTTGCTGTACTGTATTTCCTACGTACAAGTGTGTCTGAATGTGTACACAGGTGCTGTGCAGCGCTCATAACTTTCCACCCTCCTTACAGCAGAACATCATCTGTTAAACCAAGAGGGGAAAAAATCCAATTACATTTTCCTTTAGAGTGTCTGCCAACAATGAGACAGACTTTTTATATCTTTGATTTTACAAATCTAGTTCAATCATCAAATGGGCCAAATGTACCTAAAATGGTATGCCTTTACTGTATTCATTTGATACATGCAGCATGGCTGTGGGTTTGAGAAAGTTTTGTGTGCATAAATGTGTGTGTATGTATGTTTCCAGCTAAGGATACGTGTGTTATCCATGTGGAGGAAAAAGCTTTCCCTTGATAGATCCTGACAGAGAATTCCATTATCTATGTAGGTGTTTGCTATATAGCTTCTATGGATGGAGTTTGGTTTAAAGCACTGTATAGGTGTGTTTGTGTGTGTGTGCGTGTGTGTGTGTGTGAATGAGCAATATAAATGCACATATTTCTTTTACGTGGTGCACATATGTGTGTGTTTGTATAAGTGCAGGCTATATAAATGCACATATTTATTGTATATCTGCAGTATGTACCTTGTCCTTTTGTGTCTTACGTGTTAAGTACCCTTGGACATGGTAAATGATGGACGGAGGGAATGAAAGAAGGAGAGCGTCTCTTCCTCTCATCTCTCTCTCTGGTTTCTGCTTGGTGCTATCATGCCTGTAATGAAAGCTCATTTATCTCCATCTCAGCACAATCTCATCATTCACAATGGGATTGCAGCAGATCTGGAATGTGGATGGGTGTGTGTGTTGTTTAGGAAACGGTCATGTATGTATGTGTGTGTATGAGAAAGGATATTTGAGTGCAATCAGTGATGCAGAAACTGACCTGTTGATGCACCTGTTGAATAGAATGAGGGAAAATGGGTCATTCTTGATACACGAGGGCCATGTTTTATTGTGTTTGGTGAGTACTGTGAGGGCAAACTGTCAGCGCAGAATTGGATCAATGAACATGGATTACATTCAGAGGTCAGGTTAGGTAAGCATCCATTTGAGCTGGGGGGGGGGCACCTCTTCACCCTGGAGCTGAGAGTGAATGAAGGGAAGAGGAGAGGGCAGATTGGGAGACAGACACAGAGAAACAGAGGGACGTGTGTAGAGAGATAAAGGCTGAGTAATATCATCACAGGCCCCATGTCCTCCAGGTCTGATTAAGAGCCTCGCTGAGCACTCCCAGACGCTGCGCTATGATAGGCCAAGGTCACGGCGAATCATGGTGCAGCACCGCAGATTGATGCTTAACTCCGTCAGGAAACGGCAGAATCTAATTTGGCCAATGGGCTTCCTCTACACTTCAGATGAAGAGGGCGATTTCCTACGCCCTGGGGCCCTCTGAGGAAGAGTGTGTGTGTGTGTGTGTGTGTGTGTGTGTGTAAATGTCTGCTGGCTTGCAGCCTGGTCGGATGAGTGTGAGTGCCGGTGTCTGGATTCATTCTGCATGCTCTGCTCTCTCACCATGTATAATTGTGAGTGTTGATCTTTGTGGGGGCCTTTCTCTTTGAATGTACTTTTGTGTGTGTGTGTGTGTGTGTGTGTGTGTGTGTGTGTGTGTATACCCCTCTCTCATCCAGTTTGTGTGGCACCAACACGCTTGTCAGCGTGTGGTTAAGGGATGTGTTGTAAGTGATTGGCAGGCTATGATATTAGTTTGGGAATAATAAGAGTGTAATAACTCGGTGGCGTTTGCCTCCAGAGAGGCCCTACTTACCTGACTCCCAGGTAATCACATTTACTCAACACAATCACTGTCTCGCAGTCGGACAGGGCCGTGCTCTTTTTCATTTCCTCTTATGAATGTCATGAGCTCTGGTATGTGTGAAGTGTTGTTTGGGTGTATGTGTGTGATGCTGTTGATGCTGTCTCACATTTTGGTTATGAGTGCTGACTACTGTTTGTGTTTCGCTGTCCCTGTAAATGTCCATAGTAGTGAGGGTTTGCTGATGTCTGAGATGTGTAAGAAAAAGGCTGTTCTATGTCTGGACACATTGTAAGTAGCCATATTTAAAGAAAAGTTTGTGTCATCCACCATTTTTTTCCCTTTTTAATGCAAACAACACAACTAACGATAATTAAATGTATTATTTCTTTTAATAATTATGCATTCTCTATGTGTATATGTACATGTATGCTTTACAACCTTAACAGGTCTGTCTGTGCAGACCTCTCGGAGAAAAGTTAAGAAATAATGGGTGCAGGAACAAAGTGCACAGTCACTGTTTTTTCCAGGCGGATTCAAGGGCCTGTTGTAAGTGAAATGCAATGCAGCAGAATCTCAAGCATCAATTATGGTGATGGAGTACGGCAGTGTTGGTTGTGTCGAAGACATATCTTCTTTGAGAGATGCAGTATCTACACTTTAGGCACACCTTTTTATTCTAACTCTTTTCTAACTGGATTTCATCAGTTCTGTCTGTGCTGACAATAAACAAAGGCACAACCACTGCCATGACTTCATAGAGATCCAGATCAATGACTGAGGATAGGTACTACCACTATGTCGGATGTGGTTCAAGTAAGTTGGATGAAGCAAAATCTTTGTTTGGTGGCATGTGACTATGTTATCCAAATGATTAATACAGTGCTCATCATGTTCTCATATTCTCATACATTCTATCAAGACAAGTTGATTAGAATAGCTGTGGATGTTGTTTATGCCACATACAAATGTTATTTAAAAAACCACCAGCAGTAAAATCTTTGGCATTCTATATATCATTGTTTCCTACATTAATTTTAGCATGGGTTATGTTTTACTATACATCAGTATCAGCTAGAAGATAGGAGATTAAGGTAATGTGCAATTTAAAGTCCATATAAGTCAAAACCACAAGGCAAAGACAGTGAGAGGAGCTTGTAAGTGAGGACTTTAAACCTCCTTATAGAACACCCTTAAGTGTTGCAGCAGTGGAAAGAGAGGGAGGCAGCGGGTGAAGAGAGTGGACCAGGGTTAACAATATGGCTGAGCTGGCTGATCGATAATATACTCTCTGATCCATAACATATTAATAGGAGGGAATACATTATTACTGTTAAAGAGATGTCAGGTGGACAGGGCAGACACACACACACACACACACACACACACACACACACACACACACACACATCTGAGTGCTGGGGAATTTTCATCTGAGCGAAGATGAGGGACACAACATTAAACTGGGCACAATGCCAAAGAATAACCCCCTCTCCTCTCCTCTCCTCGTTCTTAACCTTGGGACACTCTGTAGGAGCTCTATCTCCTCCTGTCCTCCTCCTGCTCCCCCAGATGTACCTCCTCTGTCCATTTCATTTCCTGTCTTAATATCCTGATTGAAGTGGTCACCTTTCTCTTTTGTGGTTAATGAGCAGCAGGTGTCTGAGTGCAGCTCATTCGACCGTGGCTGGGACCCAGGGACCAACTCACAGTAGAGCTGCTTCTTTATCAGCCTAGAAAAGCGGAAGAGCCTGCAGTCCACCCTCTTAAAGCATTTTAATGGTCTTTCATTATTGCTGATAGTGAAGAGTGGGAGAGAGGGAGACACACGGGGCAGTGTTAGATGTGACAATATTGTTGCATTTTCTTAACTGTGCTTGCAGTTGCAATGAACTCTGTTTATAATTGTCGAATCACAAAAATGTTATACAGATACAGGTAAATACAGAAATATTTTAAATATTAATCCAGTATACTGCATAGTCCTTTGTGCTGACAGCACCGTGTGAGTTGTCCATTATATAATGATGGAATATAATGATGTGTCTCCCAAATCCTTTCTTTCACTCACCCTCAGTCAGCTCTCTGCGTTAATGCTTAAGCCATGATACTGACACGAATGACCTTTCAAACTATTGTTACATCGATTTCAGATGAAAAGTTTCTGTAATGTCAAGTTGCAACACATACTCCCTCCCGACTCGTCACACAGTGACGCTTGTTCAAGGCCCTTTGGCGTCACTTGTGAATGCCCAGGGTACCCCTTTAGCGTCATTTTAAGACGTTTAAGGCTCCACGGTCAAGTTAGTAACTCTTAGCAACAACAAATATACAACGTCCAGTAAAGTTAGCAACAATAAATATGCAACATTCGGTTAGACTTTCAAAATAAAACGCTAGCATTTCAAAACATCGCCATTTTGAAACGGCACGTTATTAAAGTTGTGAAACGTTGCAATTTGGTTAGGTTTAGGCACAAAAGCTACTTGGTTAAGGTTAGAAAAAGATCATGGTTTCATCATGGTAAAATAACTATGTACCTCAGTTAACACTCAAGTTAACTTACGTCACTTAAGCAATTTACATAACTCACGTAACTTAAATAAAAATATTTCATGTTCTTCTTGTTTCACACGGGATACGAACCCCGGTCCCCTGGTTCAAAGTCTGGGTTCTGGCTCTCCATCTACCCCAACCACCTCCTTAAACAGTCTTTTCTGTCAAATATCATTTACCTGCCTTTAACGTTGAAATCTGACGCTACAGGGCTTACCCCACTGGGTTGAACTATGAAAGGGATTCCCGGTGCGTTACAAACTCACGCCGATGGGTCTTGACCATACGTCCATATGTGACGAGTTGGGGAGTGAGAACGGGTTGGTAATGTATACAGTACATTTTTACACACCCTTGATTTATTGATTTCAGTTATACTTAAGCCACTGTGAAACAATTCACAATCTACAATATTTTATATCTGTGTGTGTCTGTGGGCCTGGATGTGTTGTTGGTGTGTGTGTGCACTGTAGGAAAAAGGGTAAAGAGGGTAGCAAACCAGTTATCAGTGTCCTCACCCTCAAAACCCAGTGATGTGCCCTTGAGAAAGTCATTTAACCCCGGCCATGCTCTGGTGAACAGCAGAGGACTGACTGTACATACAGAGCACATCAACATCTGTGTGTAGAGCAGAACATTAGATATACAGCACCCAAAAAGCACAGTAGTGCATAATGAATCAGGACATTACTGAAAAGGTATGTTTAGGTAGTGTATGTCAGTAGGGAACAAATAGTCAAGTAAATGAGAAATGAAAGTATGAGGCTACCTATGAGCTTGCCAAGCTTTCCAGACTCTCACACCTCTGATTCGATTGACTGACTGGTGCAATGTTATTTTTGTTGTCAGGGGGGAGCTGATAGGTAGGTGGTAGGTGCTAATGGATGGCTGCCATTTCTGAGATACAAGAATACTAAATAAACACATACATAGTGGGTCAGTGAAGCTTCCAACCTACAATGTTACCGTCCTGGTGGAATTTAGAAGCTTGGACTCCATCTTTATGTTTAAAGCTAAACATAGTGCTAGTTTATCACCATCACATGGCCCCCTGGTTTTATGTTTGTAGAAAGTGAGCAAGGGCTAGAGAAATGGGCACTGTGTTCTGTGTCCAGCTCCAACTTTATGTATTTATCTCTAAGCCACAGCTGAGCTTAAACTGGGAAGAGGAAAAAAAAAAGTTGGACAGTCGGACAGAGACGTGGGTGAGAGGGAGCACACACACAGCACTGATGCCAAGAGCCTGGCTCAGGGTTTGTAACTCTGACAAGCAGTAGGTCCATATGCAATGGCGCATCGTACACAGTGGGAGAACAAGGTGTGTGTATGTGTAGTAGTGCTTTTCACTGCTCTTTCTCACACAGTTTCACT
>NC_060154.1:24331728-24344155 GCF_021292245.1 Micropterus dolomieu
CTGTCTCTCCTCAGCAGAAAACTCCTGGAAGGAAGAGGCTTTTTCAATTAGGACTTCTCCCCCATCTAAGCTCCACTCTCTGCCACATGCTTTGTTATTCTGTGTGTGTGTGTGAATTATTTGGTAACCTTTCTAATTTCACACTTGTTAAGTTTCCATGTAAAAGGCAACATTTTAGAAAGAAGCCCCGGGGGGGGGGGTTGCATGTCATTAGTGACTGTGTGCGAGAGTGTGTGTGTGTGTGTGTGTTTGTGTGGATGTCAGGGGGTTGATAGTACACGTATTAGTAATATGAAATCAGGAACAGGTTCAAGTCTCTCAAGGGCCTTTTTCCACATGGGCTTGGACACACACATACATTTCCTGCGACCAAATGAGGTGATCAGCCATTTGCCGTTGTTTGTGTTCTCAGGCCTCCCCAGGCACACTGTGCTGTGTGTTTCTGTGACGGCGATTATGCTTTCTTTGTGTTTGTTTCTCTGCCTCTCTTTCTTCCTCTTCCTAATTTATGTGTTGTTGTTGGAGCTGGTGCTGATAGGCCCAGAGATGGCATTTAGCTAAAGAGCAGAGAGGCTGTTAGCTTCTCCATTCATCTAATCAATCTCACTAATGAAACCGCTGTCCTCTCCGCAGCCTCTTTCTTCTCTCTCTTCTCTCATCCTTCTCTCTCTTCTCCCTTCCTGCCCTCTACCCTCTCATCATTTGCTCTTCTTGTGCAAATATTCTTTTACTTTCTTGTGACACACTGCTACCCATTCTCATTTGGTTTCCTTCTGTCCTTCCATCCTCCCTTCCTTCGTGCAGCTGTCCTAGATTCACCACTGGTAGGTTTGTTCCCAACGAGACTGCTTTTTCTGGTGTTTGCTTCCTCCATTTCAGTTAAACCCATGTCTCCTCCCCTCCCCCAGCAGAATAGATTGTGGATTGACCCAGTTAGGGTGAGAATGGGTATTGTACTGGGAGTGTATATGTGCCAAGGTGTGTATGTATTGTGTATTGTGCGTGAATATGTGTGTCTATGTGATGCACTGTAAGGCACATATTTTGTCCGCTGAAAAGTCTGTGCATCTATACATAATAATCACACACAAACATAAGCACACATGCCATTGTCAGATGTACACTCAACTTTATATTCCCAAATTACAAACACTGGCCTCTCCAGAGACCTTCCCTCAAAAAATAAATTCATGTAGAATGTGCTTTTTATCTGAGTATAAACTTGTAAGTGTGAGTGTCTGAGAGCAGGAGAGATGGAGACACAAACTATCAATGTTGCACAGATATGGACAGAGATGCACTGATGGAGGGAGGAGAGGTGATATGGTAAGGTGGGTAAGCTGAAACAATTAGTTGATGAATCAATTGGTCAATCAACCAAACATTGATGGACAACAGACTTTCTAGGAAATTGCCATATTTGCAGCTTCCAGACTTCTAGCGGTCATATTTGATAGTATACTGAATATCTTTTGCAATTTTACAATGTACGATAATGAAGGACACTGTAAATTACAGACTGGCGTCACAACAGACAGGAACGAAAAAATCACATCTGGGAGGGATGAGATCTGCAGAGCATGGTTGTAATAACATGTCTTTATGACTAAAAGACATAAAAGCCCATCAAAACGTTATTCTGTGTAAACTTACGTTAACACCACAACGCAAATCGTAGTGGCTTTTCCTCTGCCAAACCCATTATATTTTATATCAGGACACCTTATGCGGCATTCAGACCAACCGCGAATTTTCGCCTCATGACGCGTGAGTACATTCGCTGCAAGTGTTCACAAACAACGCGAGCCGGCGATTTTAACACGATAATGTGACTAAACACAACTCGACATTACTATAGCTGTATGAATCCAAAGTAAACATTTTGCTGTGATTAAATAGCAATAAATGGATTAAACTGATGCCGAAATAACTACAACATGATGCAGATTTGTTAAACATATGAATTGATGCTTTGTCAGGTCTGTCAGCAAGACAGCAGGACAACAACTTCTAAAATGTTTGTTTTCTGAATGGAGTTTGGATCGATCAGGGCTATGCTATGCTAACTTGGTCACAGTAAAGTACAATGATAGCTGGAATAAAGTTACAGACACATGTTTTCTGAACTCACCAGATAGTACAACCTCCTTGCTTTCTTTTCTCCAAATAATGTCGAGTTTTGTCCAGTTTTTATATAAATATGAAGTCGTAGTCCGTCAGAGCTAACGACGCTAACAACAACACTGGAACTGGATGTGCTGTTGAGCTAGCTAGCTGTTGAGAAGCTCCAGTGAAGATAAATCAACGTTGAAATAACAATTAATAATAATTAACTCCGAGCTCCTCCCGCGAGTAAACGGCATAGTTGTCAGAGCAGAATCCAACCAACTACGGGTGTTTATTTGTCTAATGGTTGCAGCGCTGCTCCCTGCTCCTCTCTCCCAAGTTTAGCAGCTCTCCGCCGACCAGCAGATTTTCAATCCCCTGCTCTGCCTGGCCCACTCCACACAACATAAAATATTCAACTCATGCAAATTCCTTTGCGTCGCCAGCCCAGCCCCCCTTTTCGTCGCTTTGCGCCGCCTGACAGGAAATCGCGGCTCTATGCGTCTTTGCATTGACTTTGTATGTAAACTCACCGCCCTGAACGCTCGCTTTGCTTTTGGTCTGAAAGCACCATTAGAGTATATAATCTATGGCAAGTTAATTTACCGCAGAAAAAAGAGAAACTGGGTCCAACTCATCATACATTTTTAAAGGTTTGGTGGAACCTTTTCCTCATTGTTAGAAAAATGTCATTACGGAGCATTAACTTGTGTTTTATATTGCACACTGCTTTAGTATTGGGGTTAAAATGTCAGAGGGATTTATCAGATTTAGTTAAATTAGTATTTTCCTTGGCCATGGAGTAATGGAGCAATTATACTGTTCATCTCAATGTTATGTGGTCCCATTTTGGCTGTTGTATTTGTAGTTTAAAATCATATTCACTTTATATTGTTGTATATTGGACAGAATACTGTCAAAGACCTTGTCTTTTCTCCGCTTCCCGTGGAATTCAGCCCTCGACCTCCCAGCAGAAAGAAGCAGATAGAGACTCTCGATACATAAGGTTGTGAATCTACAGACAAAATGTGTTTAAGGACATCTGCCAAGGGTGAGAGTATGTAAAAGTACACCCTGGACAGCAGAACCAGCCTCAGCCCTGACTAGATCTGTAAATTACTCGACCTCTGTCTAAACACCACCTATTTCCAATACAACGGAGGATTCTACAGACAACTCAACAGCTCACCAGTGTCACCTATTGTGGCTAACATCTACATGGAAGAAATGGAGGGTAAAGCCCTTAACTCCTTCAGAGGAACAGCACAGAGCCACTGGTACAGATATATCGATGACATTTGGGTCAAAATTAAAACCCAAGACGTGCAAGCCTTCACAGAACACATCAACTCTGTGGACAGTAACATCAAGTTCTCACAAGAAGATGTCCACAACAACAGTTTAGCTTTCTTGGACTGTGCTGTACACATTGAAGAGGACAGGAGCCTGCAAATTGGGGTTTACTGGAAACCCACACGTGGATCAATACTTACTTTTTGATGCCCACCACCCACTGGAACACAAGCTAGGGATCATCAGAACACTGCACCACAGAGGACACATACCAACAAGCGCCTAAGCCAGAGAGAAGGAACAGAACCACCTGAAGAGGGCACTTACAGCCTGTGGATACCCTAAATGGACCTTTGTGAAAACAGCCACAAAATCCAGGAAGAAGACCACCACTACAGTTGATGAGGAGGTCAAATGCAACAACATTGTGATTCCATATATGTCTGGAGTATCAGAGAAACTCATAAGGATTTTCAACAAACACAACATCCCTGTGTTTTTTAAACCCAAGCACATGCTAAGACAGATGCCTGTACACCCCAAAGACCGCACACCAAAAAACAATCTAGTATATGCGATCCAGTGCAGTGAGGAATGCACAGACCTGTATATTGGGGAAACTAAACACCACTACACAAACGCATGGCTCAACACAGAAGTGCTAACTCCTCAGGTCAAGACAGGTCAAGAGTTTATTTACATCTGAGGGATAAAGGACACTCGTTTGAGGATCACCAGGTGCACATTTTAGACAGAGAAGATGGATGGTTTGAAAGAGGTGTCAGAGAAGCCGTCGTTGAACAAAGGAGGGGGTCTACACTACCACTTATCCCCCACTTACAATGCTGTCCTTTCATCACTTCCCAGGAAACTAAACAAGCATTTCCTCTTGGACTCAGGTGAAGATGCCTTGGTCATGGGTGGCTCTAACGACCATGACGACTGTCGTTACCACAGCCAGGAGCACTAACGAACCAGCGGTATCGATGATCCTAGCTAATGATCCCAGAGGTTAAATAGCTGAGTTTCCCTACCAGTCGGTCAGAACTGAAGAAGTCTCTTGGATGAGGGATGAAACGTCTTCTAGTGTCTTCTACCAAGTCCAGTTGCCCTTGACCTCAACCTTTGTTGGATAATTATGACCTGGATGACTGAGAACCTTCACGGACATATGTAAAAGTACCTTCATCTGAACATCATTCAGTATCTCATAGCCTAACACGCTAACAAGAATATTGCAATAACCTCTGAAAGACAACTCACTCTTTGTGAATTCATCTTTAGTGCCACTGCAGCTGTGGTTGATCTTTTACTCCTCCTTTCCATTCATCACCAGTTTGGATTTCTAAGTGCTCCAAACACTTCCAAGGTAGTGTACAGAGATGTGAAATAAAAAGGAGAAAGTGAGTAAAACTGTTTAAAGTGACAGCGAGAGAGATTGCCCTTGGTGGAGGGCTGGGCGATATATAGAATATATTCAAATATCAGTTAATGTGTGATTTGGAATTAACAATCTCACCTTAGATAAATCAGCCAACACCATACTCATCCTTCTCGATTTAACTGCTGCCTTTGATAACATCTCTTACAACATCCTCCTGGACCGTCTAGCATCCATTGGTATCATCAACAAATCCCTGAACTGGTTCACATCATACCTGTCTGGCCGCACTCACTTTGTACAAATTAAAAATGTTCAATCACAACCCTCCCCAGTCACCAGTGGTGTTCCCCAGGGATCAGTCCTGGGTCCCCTCCTTTTTATAATTTTTTTTACTTCCCCTTGGTTCTATTCTCAGGAAATATAATATCCAATTTTACAGCTACGCGGATGACACCCAGCTCTACTTCTCCACCAAACCTACATCTATGCTCCCTCTGTCTTCTCTAACTGACTGCTTAGATGAAGTTAAAACCTGGTTCACTCAAAACTTCCTCAAACTTAACAGTGATAAAACTGAAATTCTCCTGGTTGGCTCCAAATCCACCCTAGCTAAATGTCCAAATTTCGCTCTCCTCATTGACAGTTCCACTGTCCCCTCCTCCCCCCACGTCAAGCGTCTTGGTGTCTTCTGAAAAACACATCAATAATCTTACCTGGTCTGCTTATTTCTACTTACGCACCATCAGTCTCCTTCGTCCTTCACTTACACATCATAACACTGCTACTCTCATCCACGCTCTTGTCACTTCCCGTATTGATTACTGTAACTCCCTTTCTCTGGTCTATCTCACAAGTTCATTCATAAACTCCAACTGGTCCAAAACTCTGCTGACCGTACTATCACCAGAGCCCCAGTCTCTGAACACATTGCTCCACTTCTAAAACAACTGCACTGGCTTCCTGTTAAACACTGTATTGATTTTAAAGTTCTTCTTCTCACCTTCAAAGCGCTCCATAATCTTGCTCCTCCTTATCTCTCTGAACTCCTTCAGCCCTACACCCCATCCCGAACTCTCCGATCCTCTTCTTCCTCACTACTTTCCATTCCTTCTGTCCGCATGTCTACAATGGGGTTCAGTGACTTCAGCTATTGTGCACCTCACCTTTGGAACGCCCTCCCTCTATTCATCCGTACAACAGACTCCCTATCCTCCTTTAAGACTTTGCTCAAAACCCACTTATTTCGAAAGGCCTACCCCACATAATTCCATCTTCCACCAGCTTCATGATGAATTGCTTTTTAAAATTGTTTTACTCTATTCTATTTTATCTTAATCTTTAAATTGTGTCATGTTTTGATTTTCTTTATTGTATTGCCTTCTTGAAATGTGTTTTAACTGTTTTAATCTGTAAGGTGTTCTTCATTGCTATGAAGGGCTCCCACAAGTAAAATGTATTATTATTATTATTATTATTATTATTATTATTATTATTATTATATAGCAGATGACCAGTTTGTCATATTCAAGTTTTCAGTGTTTTCCGCAGTTCGCCGCTGAGTTACGTTACCTTAGTCATCCATACAGTGTGTAGATAAGTTAAGGTTGCCAAATAATAGTTACTGAAAGCTATGTGGTGTGCTTGCTAGCACAGAAAGTAAATAAAAATCCCTGTTTCTTTAACGTTACTACGGCCTTTTCTACTCTTCACAGCAGAGTTGGTCCAGACGGTAAAAAGCTAGCTAGATAGCAGCTACGAATCATTGTGATTTAATTTTGGTGAACACAACACACAGCCTTTCAGTAGCTATTATACTGCAACCTGTGCTTATATACACACTTTATGGCTGAGTAAGGTAACGTGACTGCACATTACACACCGGGAAAGACCCAATTATATTATTTATAGCCATATCAACCAGCCCGACCTTCGGGCCCCTCTATCTCTGCACCATTTCTTTCTGAAATCTGTTTCATGTGTCTGTGTCCAACGACATACGTGTGTGTACATGTATGTCACACTGTATACTGTGTGTGTTTGTATGTAGCCTTGGGGTTTGATGTGTGCTGGACAGATACCCTACAGAGAGCCTTTGTGGAGAAGTCTTCCCTGCAGCAAGGTCGCTCCTATCCCCCCTTTCCCTTGCTCCTCTCTTCCCTCAGTCAGTGTATCTCTGTCTATATCTGTGCAACATTCATAGTTTTCATGTCTCTGTCTCTCTCTATCTCTCACACTTATACATTTATACCCAGACAAAAGGCACAAAGGCGGGTCTCTGGTGAGGCTTGTGGCTGTAACTTCGGAATATAAAGTTGAGCGTTTATCTGACATGGCGTGTGCGCTTTGGTGTGTGCTTGAATGTGTGAGGCTGTGACTTTATGGGGGTCTGCTGGGTAGCGGCACTGTTTATAATGTATAGATACGCTGACTTTTGTCAGAGGACAAAACATGTTCCTTAGAGTGCATTGCATAGACACACATATTCATGCACAAACACACAAGCTTATACATTTAAAAGCTGAGAAATCATTCACCGTGTTGTATATGTTGTCCTTACATACTGTATACAGGAGCCTATAAACACACAAAACATTATTCATTTTCAATAGTACATTCTCAGAGGGACATTCTGTCCTTGTAATGCTTTGATGTACACCCAAGTGTGGCACTTTTAGTTGTGTGTGTGTGTGTGTGTGTGTGTGTGTGTGTGTGTGTAAACTGCAGGACAGTGATACTATAATTCCTCTGCTCTCCCACTGTGAACAGAGGAACCGCATTGCCACAATTTTACCTTTGAGTCTTTAATACACACACATAGTATTCTCACTCACACACACATATGCTCACACACACACGCTTATACATACAGTCCTCAGTTGGATGCACATCAATCATAGCTCCAGCCTCACCTGTCATTGTCTTTGTTGTTGCTTATACAAACATCCTTTTCCTGGTCCACCGAGTAAGGACCCCAATCAGGATTTACATTCCCAGCATAACACCTTTTTGCTCTCACACACTCCCTCCCACTGGGTAGGACAAAAAACACAACAGCACCCTTTCAGTGAAAAGCATAGAGGACAGTTCACTCTTGGAATTATAGTAAATCAAATAAAAAAAAAGTGAAATAGAATTTGGGTTCTTTGTGGAGAAGTTAAGTTGATTTGTGATTATGATAAAAGAGAAAAATAATGGATGGTAAAGATATAGAGAGCAAGAACGTGAAATTAGGACAGTTAAGTCAGAAGGAGGCACAGGTGAGGCGTGTGTGTGTATGATGAGCCTGCATAAACATGCATAGTGCTGAATGCTGATCAGGAACAATAAAACCTCCATTAAAGATTTATTCTGGAGAGACAGAATAAGGGAGGGCCAGATGATAGAGAGAGGGAGACAGGAGGTGGAGGGAGGTAGAAGGGAATGGGAGGGGGAGAGAGAGGACTCAGGTTTGTGTCACAGAGTGGATTATACCAAAGACACCTCTTTCCACCCATCACTGCGAGACACACACACAATTACACACACACATGCTTGTGCTCAGACTCCCGTGTGCATTTTAATAGCCCTGTCACCTCCAGCTATAATAGCAGACAATGGCTCTTTGAGCAGACACTCGTCTTCAGAAGTGTCTTGCGTGCTTCCTGACAGGCTCAAGCGAGAGCTAACTGGCTAGCTCACCACAATTATAGATCTCATCTGTGTAGTCAGAGCTACGGCAAACCTTAGCACAACAAGCCTGAGGCCTACTCTGTCAAAATGTCACCTGGAGAGGGCTGTGCTCCAGGCGAGACACCCGTGGGGAAATGGAATCTAATTCACCCCCCCCACCCACCTCCAATGTGTGCTGTCAGCTTTATCTCAGAGCTCCAAACCCATACCCCCCTCTTCTACAAGACCCCGTTTTCATCCCATTTGAGATGATTCAGATTCAGAGTTGATGCTGATGACATTTGAGCAGGTACTTTACTGTTCCCCTTGCTAGACTAGTGACTGACTACTGACTGGGTGAAATGCTAAATGTATGGAGAGAAAGAGGAGGGGGTGGTAGTTACGGTAAGTCGGAAATGGATGCAGATGGAGAGTGATGAGGGGAGTAGAGGAGTGGAAGAGACAGGGAGATGGTGGGGAGGAGGAGAAGGAGCATGTGGGAGAAATGAGGGGGAAAAAATTGCACACAACGGGCAGCTGGAACAGTGGAGGGCAGGGTGTCTCAGGAGTGGGACATTGACCCTTAAATTAACTTGCTCTGCAACAGAATCAATCGAAAGATCCTCGTGTAGGCTGCCAGGATTAATGCATCTGTGTGTGTGTGTGTGTGTGTGTGTGCCACCGTGCGTGGGAATATGATTATCAGTGTGTGTGAGAACACTATGACGAGGAAAATTATGTTTGATTACTAAAGACCCCAGTGAGGGTTTGCAATATCAGCCTCTGTGCTCCTTTGGTATTTTCCTAAGCCTTGATGGTGAGCTGCCATCGCTCTGTGTTTTTCTGATAGCCCTGTCTTGTTCATTTTCCATTGGACTTGTTAAACAGGAAGCTCTGCATAGTGGATAGAAAGTTTGAACCGGTGTCGGTGATTGCGAGAGGACTTTTACACCACAAAGCTGCCCCACTCCACAGAAGTGCAGATGAGTTGAGACAAATTCAGTCAATAAATGATAGTAATTGACTTAATTCACAGTGGACAATGTTTACAAATTGCTTTGTCAGACACAGTGAAAGCATGCTGCTCAGTGGATACAGAGTGGTTGATAAAAGGCTTTAAAACAGCAAATCAACCAAAGAAAATGAATGAAGATAAAATCAAGTTATACAGTATCAATAATAAAGTAGAATTAAAGCCCCCTCCAGCCAGATTTAACTGCCATTTTTGGTTAACGTTCTTTCTCAAACAGAAAATGGGGGTGTGGTTAATAGTTGGACATAATACATCACCATGACAACCAAAAACTGACCGGCTGGAGTGTTCACTAACGATATGCTGTGTTAACATCACTACACTACAAGTTTAGTACACTTTACTGCTGGCAGGATTATTACTTACCCATGATAGAAACTAATGTGCACGTATCAGCTGTTATCAATCATACAGTCGATGGTCCTGTCACGCACTGCACACGATAACTCCTACTACGTTTTATGGTGCGCTTACTGTACCACGGGGATGTGGGGGGTGCCTTCGCCGATGCATTGGTAAAACAGACTGTATATAAGACGGTGGCAGGTGAAAGTGCGACGTGTTTTCTGTCATCTGTCATCCAACACCGCACGCACAGATGCCATAATGAAAATGAACAGCACACTAAACCAAGAGGAGGATACTAAAAAATAAAATGAAGACCATCTGTTAGCTAACTTTCTGCAATAACTATGTTAGCTAACTACACCTGGCTAACTACAACTTAGTTAACTTAGCTAACGTTAAGTAAACTAGAAAGACAAGCCAACAATCAGACACAGAGAGACATACCTACTGTAAGTTCTAAGTAAATTACATGATAAATTGGTTAGCTAGCTCACAGCGATGTTTATCAGTTTGATGCTCTGACTTAACGAGGCGTGACGGCGTGACAGTTTTTTAACGGGGCATGAAGGTGCGCCTACGCAAGCTTGGAGAATGACATATGACTTATGGAATTACTATAGTCATACGTCACCACCCCGTTTTAATAACTAAGCAACTTTTACAACTTTGAGCACAAAATTAAGCTATTTGTCAAAAAATATTTGGTGAACTATGTGGGTAATCAACTGTGGTGTCCGAACAATAATGCTGCGATGATGTGTTGAGAAGAAATCCGCTTGACACTGTTCTTGATTATAAAAGTTTATTACATCAAAGAATTCAGCATCAATTACAAGCTCTGCAGCAGCTTGGAGAGTGACCCAGCCCGATAACCACTCTGTCTCTCTGTACATTGAACACAGCTTATATAGGACATGTTTAGGTATCTGCTAAATACCATATAAGGGCACAGTCCCTTCATACACACTAATCTCTACTCCCCCTACCACTGGGTCAGAGGTCAAATTCCATAGAAGGGTTCACTCTTTGCACATCCATCAATCATTACTTCCCCATAAGGGTTCACTGTCCCCAGCTACAGAGCATTATGTTAAACTGTAATGGTCAAATGCACATATGTTAGACACCACACAACATTTTAAGGAAATGACTCAGAAAAATATGAAATATCATAGAAATGTCAAAATACACTGGAGGGGGGCTTTAAAGGCAACACATCACACTGCCGTTGGACTATAAACACAAGTTTTGAGAAGTGATTTAAAAGATGGTCCTGATTCTGCTGTCTGTCCTCAGTGTTGTGATTCTGCTTCTTACTTCCTGATACTTCCTCTCTCTTGCTGCCTGCCTCCTTCTCTCTGGTATAATCTTTTTGTTGGCACGTTTGTTTCTCCTTGAGCATTTGGATCCATGTTTGCAGGTTATTAACAGTTTGATCCCCATCTATTAGATCTGAAGTGGAGCCAGTGCCTGTTGTCCAGCTCCACACTGAGCTTGTCTATGCTGGCCAACCCCCCCCCCCCCCCCCCCCCCCCCCATGGCAGAGGGTCAGAGGTTTGCCTGTGAATGCGTTTGTCATGGATGGACTGATGTCCTTACAGTGCTATAGGGAGCAGTGCCATTATCGCCCTTTGTGTCTGTGTGTGTCTGTGTGTGTGTGTGTGTGTGTGTGCATAAAAATTTTGACCCACGCTAATTGCTCACCTTTTGCTCCTCCCCTCCCTGCTTGTTGTCTGTCAATTGTTGTGTCTGCCTTTCCCTTTTCCCCCACACATACCTCCATCTGTTTCTGTCTCCAGCCCCCCTTATGTTTATATGTACTAGCACCAGAATTAACTACTTTATGTGAATGAGTGATTTTAATAAAAGGTTGGTCGGCTCAATATATATAAAAATGTAAGAATGTACATTTTTCTGAA
Source organism: Micropterus dolomieu (assembly GCF_021292245.1). Taxonomy (NCBI): domain Eukaryota; kingdom Metazoa; phylum Chordata; class Actinopteri; order Centrarchiformes; family Centrarchidae; genus Micropterus; species Micropterus dolomieu. The sequence continues at coordinate 24,343,460 of NC_060154.1, forward strand.
AACATGACATTGAGTCAACCTTTTTAAACTACACTGCTCAAAAAATAAAGGGAACACTAAAATAACACATCCTAGATCTGAGTGAATGAAATAATCTCATTAAATACTCCTTTCTTTACATAGTTGAATGTGCTGACAACAAAATCACACAAAAATTATCAATGGAAATCAAATTTATCAACCCATGGAGGTCTGGATTTGGAGTCACACTCAAAATCAAAGTCAACCACACTACAGGCCAATCCAACTTTGATGTAATGTCCTTAAAACAAGTCAAAATGAGGCTCAGTAGTGTGTGTGGCATCCACGTTCCTGTATGACCTCCTACAACGCCTGGGCATGCTCCTGATGAGGTGGCGGATGGTCTCCTGACGGATCTCCTCCCAGACCCGGACTAAAGCATCCGCCAACTCCTGGACAGTCTGTGGTGCAACGTGGCGTTGGTGGATGGAGCGAGACATGATGTCCCAGATGTGCTCAATTTGATTCAGGTCTGGGGAACGGGCGGGCCAGTTCATAGCATCAATGCCTTCCTCTTGCAGGAACTGTTGACACACTCCAGCCACATGAGGTCTAACATTGTCTTGCATTAGGAGGAACCCAGGGCCAACCGCACCAGCATATGGTCTCACAAGGGGTCTGAGGATCTCATCTCGGTACCTAATGGCAGTCAGGCTACCTCTGGCGAGCACATGG
>NC_060154.1:24344255-24352777 GCF_021292245.1 Micropterus dolomieu
CATCTGTGAAGAGCACAGGGCGCTAGTGGCGAATTTGCCAATCTTGGTGTTCTCTGGCAAATGCCAAACGTCCTGCACGGTGTTGGGCTGTAAGCACAACCCCCACCTGTGGACGTCGGGCCCTCATACCACCCTCATGGAGTCTGTTTCTGACCGTTTGAGCAGACACATGCACATTTGTAGCCTGCTGGAGGTCATTTTGCAGGGCTCTGGCAGTGCTCCTCCTGCTCCTCCTTGCACAAAGGTGGAGGTAGCGGTCCTGCTGCTGGGTTGTTGCCCTCCTACGGCCTCCTCCACGTCTCCTGATGTACTGGCCTGTCTCCTGGTAGCGCCTCCATGCTCTGGACACTACGCTGACAGACACAGCAAACCTTCTTGCCACAGCTCGCATTGATGTGCCATCCTGGATGAGCTGCACTACCTGAGCCACTTGTGTGGGTTGTAGACTCCGTCTCATGCTACCCACTAGAGTGAGAGCACCCCCAGCATTCAAAAGTGACCAAAACATCAGCCAGGAAGCATAGGAACTGAGAAGTGGTCTGTGGTCACCACCTGCAGAACCACTCCTTTATTGGGGGTGTCTTGCTAATTGCCTATTCCTTTTGCACAACAGCATGTGAAATTGATTGTCAATCAGTGTTGCTTCCTAAGTGGACAGTTTGATTTCACAGGAGTGTGAATGATCTGGTGTTCATTCTGCATTTTTTTGAGCAGTGCATTTTGGGTTAGGAATCTTATTTGTGCCATTCCTGGTCATTTTTTTCTTTACTAACCTCCTAGCTCATCATATTCTTATTCTTTGGAAGCAAATAAATTAATCTCTGGTAACATTGTGTATCGCATCTCCCACGCTAAACCTCCAGTCTTGATTGTATATCCTTAAAGTAAATGATCTAGTAGATACAAACGAATAAAATGGTGCATATTCCCAGCCTTCCCATAGTTTTTTTTAAAGCAAGTTATTGTTTCTTTGCACTTGGGCACCTGGCCCAAAAAAAGCACTATACCGTGCACTTTAATTATATTCCTGTTCAGGTAGATCTGTTTATACTGCTCAACCCGCCACCAGCCACAAACCGAGGTAAAGCTGGATCAGAGACTTTGAGGACAGGAGCTACTTGGGAAACAGTGCACTGAGATCGCCCCGAGGCTGGAGCTGTCCGTGCTGCTGCATCTCATAGGCTGTGCATGTACTTGTGTTTGATGCAGCTGCATTATACTGAAAACTTTAGGTTACTTGCTGGTGTTGAATACATATTCACAGATGTCCTGATGCTGCTGTGTTTTCATGTTTTCTGTTCTGCAGCTCTTTCGCTGTGTATCTTCACAGAGTGACTTTGAACTGCTTCCTCCTGTTGTGTACTCCTACTGGCAGACCTTAGGTCAGGCCTGCTGTCTGGTTCAGATTGGAGGCAGCTTTAGCTTTCACTCTGTTTTGCAGCTCTGTCCTGCAGTGTCCTTTGTCACTGGTCTGCAGTGCATGTCTACTGTAGTATTCCAGTCTATCTGCCTGTCCTCTGGTTCATACTGTCTCCTTCCCACACACACTCTGAATACCCTCCTCATCCTCCAGCCGTTCTCTCTCTGTCTCCTCTTTGTCTTCTCCCACTCCTCTCTGTCTGTCCTACTGTAAGCGTCTAAGATGAGGACATTAGACTGTCCCTACCTCCTTGCTTTCTCCTCGCTCTTTCCTTCTGCAGATGAATATGATGCCTTGACTGCAGCGTGCCAGTAGCGGTCTGTGTGAACTGTACAAGCTTAAGACTTATTGTATGTGAGGGTCTTATCTTAGTTATTAGTTTATCTCCATGACTATCTGGGCTTCATAGCTCTACTGCCTCTCTATCACCCCTCTGCATATTAATCCATCTGCTCCCTGTTCACCAGCTCTATCTGACAAAAGCTCATAGATAGTCTAAAGGCCATAGATAAGGCTGACATGCTCTCGTCTCCCTTCACACTAATTGAATTGACATGAATTGCTCTGCATCAAAATCAGACTCAACCCCTTTTGACATTTGCTTTGTTTCGTTTTTTCACCCCCATACTGTTCAGCCATTGGCTCTGTATGCAGATACTACTGGTTAGTACACCATGATTGACAGCGAGAGTAATATGAGTTTCTATGTGTGCGTGTGTGTGTGCCTATGTGCCACATTGGGTAATGTTAATGTGTAGTGGGTGAGCCCTCTTGAGCAGTGAAATCGGCTTATTTCCAACAGCCTCTAAAAACACCTCAGAGGTGCGCTAATGAAAGAGCAGAAAAGGAGGGATGAACACTCCTCTAATCCTAATTTGCGTCTGCTGCTGCTGGCCTCCACCCCCACAGTCTCTTTCTTTCTAGCTCTCATTTCCCCTCAGAGTTGGTCAGATATCAAATTCATATGAGCGACATTCATGTAGAAATACAAATTTTACATGCAAATGGGTTTGGAAATACTAATGGTTTATTTTTTACAAATCTTTTCCTGTTAAATGACTAATGTAAGCTGTGAATCTGGCTGTGTGCCCTGGTATTGTGACTTACGATTAAACAGTATTTGGTGACATTAGACTGGCCTTTATGTGTACACCAGGGGGTGTATTTGGATTGACTTCTGCACCAGTTCTAAAACCGATACCATCTCTTCACTGGAATTTTACTCTTGATGAGAGAGAGAGAGAGAGAGAGAGAGAGAGAGAGAGAGAGAGAGAGAGACTGTGGGGGTTGGACCATAGTGTTGCATTGTGAGCTTTGGGGCAAGCTTATATTTAATAGCTGCACTGGGGCTAAATGAGCTGAATTAATAGGGTCTGCTCTGAACACTTACATGCCTGCTAAACATACATGCGTGTGTGGGTGTATGCATTTGTGTGTCGCTATTAATTGGGTCATCTTTCAACCATTTCATGCCCTCTTAGCCTAGACTGGGCGGATGTGGGTTTGTAGGTTACGATTTTTAATGTCATGGACGTACAAGTGTTTTAAAGAATTTTGGAGCATTATGCTTCTAAATCCATGAGTGTATTGTTGGTAGAATATTGATATTTTTGCTGTGAAAATGTCTTTAAACAGAAGTTTAATATTTTTTTTGTCTGTCTTCCCTCTTTACTTATCAGAATTTTTGCAGACACATGCAGAATATCAATCACGCCTCACACATGTCTCCCTTGGTGATAGTGTGTGTGCACCAGGCTAAATGTTGGCTTAGAATTAAAGGGTCATTCCCCAGTGTGTTTATTGAAGCAGTCTGGTGCAGGATCACTACAAGGAGAATATGGTCCACAACCCCCATCACCATACTTACTTCCCTCGTTCTTCTCTCTGCCCCAGCTCATTAACCCCCCCGTCTTCGCATATACCAAGTCCTTCCCTTCTCCACAAACTGGTATCAGTATACATCGCTCATCTGTCATCAAGAATCTTCTGCCCTTCCCCCTACTCTGGGCTGGATTGGTTCAGACCAAGTCTGCCTCAGCGGGGGACTGACTCCCTACAAATAAGGCCAACCATTCTGACATGAAAGGGTACAGCTTCGGAGGAACAAAGAGTGCTGTGTGTGTATGCCTTTGTGTGTATATGTATGTGTAAATATAATGTGCGTCTGCTTGTGGTGTCTGCTTGCTTGTGTCTCAGCGGGCTTGTTTCACAGGAAGAGGCGTAGTGTGTACTTAATGTGCAGACATTTGTGAGAATCCGCGAGGACCTTATGCATCCTCATCATCTTTGGCCTAGCATGACCACTTCAGGAATGTTTTATTTGAGAGCCTGGGAGAAAGAGACAGGAAGATAAAACAGAGTTTTGGCAGAAAGGAGGATCGGTGTGAGTTGCGAGAGACTTAGAAGAGGAACTCTGCCCCCCCCCTTTTGTCTCTGTTTCTATCTGTCTCCTACTATCTGGGCCTCTGTCGGTCTTTTCCTACTTCTTTCTCTCTTTTTCTGACTCTGATGGTGTTGCCTCTAGGGTCAGGATTGGGCAGCATGTTTTCAGACAGATTATCTAGACAGTGAGAGGGCTGTGTTCAAACAGAGGGTCATCCAGACTGTCTCGTTCTATCCACAGGCAACACACACACAGAACCATGGTGACTCACTTTGTCTCACAGTAGGACATCCTCTTGATAATAACTGAACTCAGGCCTCCATCCTGCACCTGAATGCACAGGAAACTGCAAAAATACCACTGCCAGGTTGTGGGTAGCTCATAGGATGTTCATCCTCACAGACACATACACACACGCACATACACTACGTGTTGTGCAGGATATTGTACAAGTGTTTCCTCAGCAATATATTATCTGATTAGGTTAAATTAATGAGACCCAGTGGAATGGTAAAACTCCTCTTTTGCATCCTTCCTTCTAGTATCTCACCATCCCTCCATCTCTTCCTTTCACACTCACTTCACCCTACAGCTCCCTGCACCCCTAATTTCATTCCTTTTTTCAGTGCTCCCCCCCCTCCCACCCCCTCGCGATTCATTTACACCTCTGCACTTGTTTCTTGCTCTCTATTCACGTAGGAAATCTGTGGTGATGTTGACCATTTTACTTCTTAAATTAGACAACCATGCTTACACGTTCCGAAGCAAAAGGTGCTCAACTGATTGCTACACACACATATGCACGTAGACAACAAACATACTATGTATGCATGAGTGCACACAAGCATTTCCAACTGACGGTTCACATGGTGCAGCATTTTTGATGTTCCAATAAATTGTATTTAATGTGCACATACAATATATTGTGTGATTAAATCCTGCTCCATATGTGTGAAAGCGAGGAGATGCTGGTAGAACCTGGCATTAAAAGAGGAGTCAGGAGATTCCCTCATCCCACTGTCTGCTTTTCTTATTAAACCCACACTGCTTGTAGGACTCTTCTCACACAGACAGTGTGAAATGTGTGTGTGTGTGTGTGTGTGTGTGTGTGTGGAAATTGAAAATCTTCTGTGATACTGGAGTTGTTTATTTCATGATGCAAAATATACTTCATTATGAGTGACACCATGAACATGAGGACAGAGATGGAAAGATTTTGATTGTGTTAATGTGAGTGTGTGTGCGTCAGTGTGTGTGTGTGTGTGTGTGTGTGTGCGCTCATAGTGCCTTGGGGCTGCTTCTTGTGATGTTTAAGCAGAGTTTCATGTCTCCCCTCATTAAACCAAAAGGAACAGATCTTTTTGAAGAATTATTGGTGTGAGCAAGAGCATGTGTGCTTTTTTTTGAGGAGGTGGAGGGCTGTCATTGGCTCACTTTTAACAACCAAATCACAAAGATCACAGGGCAAAGTGCTTGGTCATATGGTCAATGACAATGAGGGGCCATCCAAGAGCACCTGCTATTTTCAACCCAAAAGGGTTGGATGAAGTGGAATACAAGTTGGCAGGTATGGTGATCAATTTTTATCCTCTCAGCTAGTCACATTACTCAACTCATACAACAATTTTAAACAGCTGTGCCAGTTTCTAAAAGATGGTTTTGCCATCTGTGTGTGAGTGCATGTGAATGTTAATTTCTGTTTCTGATGAGCAGTTAGCAACTTAGGCTACAGCCACACTATTATGTTTTCGTTTTAAAACACAGACCTACGTTTGCACCTCCCGTCCAGACTAAAACAGAGGACTTTGACAGAATTTATGTTTTGGTATTTTTATTAAGATATTTTGTACTGCGAATAGTACTTATACACTTGTGTTATGCATTTTGCCATGTTTACTTTCCGCCGCCACACTCGCTTTGTACGCCCGTATTACCTTCAGTAACAATTCCACCTTGTTTTTGGTCAATCGTCTGTTGTACTGTCTTCTTTGGCCAAATGCAACTGCAGAGTAGACTATTGGCTTCCTGTTTACACCAGCATGCCCAGTTTATGTGAATGGCCTCACTAGATGTGAGTTTTCAGTCTTTTTAATGTAGATGGACATAAATTCTGAAACGCTGGTGTGGACCTTTGCCATCAATGTGTGAATGTGTGAGTGGGGTGAATGTGAGGTAGTGTAAAGCGCTTTGAGTGGTTGGATGACAGGAAGGGTGCTATACAAGTAGTGATTGTCGCAGAAATTATTTTTCTGGTGAGGGATTGAGCAAATATAAGACATAACAATAATAGTAATAATAATAATAATAATATTAAAAGATCATACATAAAACATTAAATGCAAGAGGACACAATTTTCGGCCATAACACAGATCATTTACACTATTATCAATTTTTGTGTGGGTGTATTTCATATGTTTGTGCACACATGTTTATCTCTTAATCTTTCTTTCAGTGTTTAAAATCTATAAACTATGGTGAAAAGATGGGTCAGCAGAGGAGAGTCAAATGGAGGAGAGCATCACAGTAGCTTGGAAAGGTTTATGATTTATGGATGTGGGGACACAGAGTTCAGACATCACTGTCAAAATGTTAATAATGTCATAACTGTAGCATGAAAAACATATACAATGCAATTATAAGTCATTTGTTTATTTTTAAAATTTGACCACTTGCGTAACTAATTACACAAGTCCATGTACAGTGAATGCATTTTAATAATATGCATTTCATTGCTGGAACTGCGCAGTTATGAACCTTCGTTTTGAATCCATACACCTTGTAACGCTGTCTGGATAATGCCAAATAAGAAAACATCAAAGCGGTCGTTGTTTTGTAATGAAGCCTCAGCGAGCAGCACTTTTCCTCTCTCTCTGTCCTGACTGCCTTCATTTTTTGTCCACCCCTATCAAAGTGTTGGGCAGATGGTGATTCCTCTGGAGAGAGATGGACAGAGTGCAAAGGATAAAAGGAAGTGAAGAGAGTAGGAAATGTGGGGATGGAACGAGACACTCAATCCCTTTGTACTTCTCTATAATAACAAGCTGTCAGTTGTTTCTGAGGACGACAAACTGTTGTTGACACTGCTGGAAAGAAGCCGCGAAGCTTATGCCAGATCATTGTAGACACAGCTAGACAAGAACGGTGCATGCAGTTTGTTTCCTACAAAAAACAAAAACCAATTCTGTTCTTATCAAAATAGTTTCAATGGTAAACATAATCACATTTGCACTGCTGTACATATTGTATAGTTCCCCTTCGAGGGAACTCAAACTGCGTCGGTTACGACACTATGGGAACGCCTCTAGGCGTAGCAAGTCTGAATGTGAATGAAATCACTCCAATCCTATTGGTTTGTTGCTAGAACGGTAAGGTGTGACGGAATAACCGGAGGAGTATAAAGCACACCTGTACACACTCATTATTAGCTTTTTTCTATTCAGCAGGCGCTCTGTATGTTGTTTCAAGAAAGCTCCAGTCCTACAAGCAGTGTGTCTTACCTGAAGAAGAAGTCTACCAGCATGTCCGGCAACCAGAAGTACAGAAGGTGTGTTTTTTTCTTGCCCTCGGTACATCACGGATGGAGATTCTCATGAGATGTGTGTCTCATGTTTGGGGATGGAGCACGCCCGGGCAGCTCTCGAGGGGGCTGCCTGCGGCCATTGCGAAGCCCTTTCCATGCAGGTACTGAGGTCCCGCATGGCTCTCTTTTCCGAGGATGGCCGGATGTGTTCTCCCTGAGGAGTGGGCCCTGCGGCCGCTGAGGCGGCCCGGCAGCTTCACTCATGGGGTTCACAGCGTGATCTGTCGGAGGATTTCGGGACTGCTGAGGCTTTTTCCCGACCTTCATCCGCTGGCTCCGACGCTTTCTTTCCTCGTTCGGGAGCCCGTTCTCGGCTTCTCCCGCTCGCGGTTTGGATCCGTAGACGCTGCAGTAATCCGACTCCGAGGAGGTAGACGTGCTCAGCATAGTGGACGATGACTTCCGGGTGTTGGGGCGGCGTCATCAGGGGGCGCCCGACTATGACGAGCTGCTGGAGGTGGTGACTGGAGCCGTGGCTAAGCTCAACATCAACTGGCCACAGGAGGAGCAGACACCACAGGCTAGTGGTAAGCTTGATGAAAGGTTTCTCAAGCACCACACACCACATCCACGCCGGTCTCTGCTATTCTTTCCTGATTTACATGATGAACTGAGTAAATCATGGGGCAGACCCTTCTCTACACGGCTTTCCACACCCCGATCACTGAACTACAGTAATGTGATGGGGGTTAGGGACCATGGTTATGGGAGGATGCCTCGGGTGGAGGATGCGCTTGCAAGCTATCTCTCACCTCGACTTGCGTCCTCCCCGGAGAAGCCGGCGTCGTACCACATCTACGCTCGTGGGGAAGGCGTCTGCGCTCGCGCCCTCTGTACAGACTGGCGCGTCAGATCCTCCTGTGGTCCCAGCAGAGGTTACTATCGCTCAGGGCGATGTATCTCCCGGGGACGCAGAATCAGGGAGCAGACCTGCTGTCGAGACAGGGGCTGAGGCCCGGGGAATGGAGACTTCACCCCGAAGTGGTGGAGCTCTTGTGCGGAGAGTTCGGCCCCATAGACGTGGATCTGTTTGCGTCTCAAGAGACTACGCACTGCCCGCTATGGTTTTCTCTCGTTCCTCCAGCCCCGTTGGGTCTGGACGCCATGGTACATTCGTGGCCAAGGCTACGTCTGTACG
>NC_060154.1:24352877-24375806 GCF_021292245.1 Micropterus dolomieu
CAGCTCTAGGAAGGGTTCTGGTCGTCCCAAACGTCTTCCATTTGAGGATTATGGAGGCCACTGTGCTCTTAGGAACCTTAAGTGCAGCAGAATTTTTTTTGTAACCTTGGCCAGATCTGTGCCTTGCCACAATTCTGTCTCTGAGCTCTTCAGGCAGTTCCTTTGACCTCATGATTCTCATTTGCTCTGACATGCACTGTGAGCTGTAAGGTCTTATATAGACAGGTGTGTGGCTTTCCTAATCAAGTCCAATCAGTATAATCAAACACAGCTGGACTCAAATGAAGGTGTAGAACCATCTCAAGGATGATCAGAAGAAATAGACAGCACCTGAGTTAAATATGAGTGTCACGGCAAAGGGTCTGAATAATTATGACCATGTGATATTTCAGTTTTTCTTTTTTAATAAATTTGCAAAAATTTCTACATTTCTGTTTTTTTCTGTCAAGATGGGGTGCTGAGTGTACATTACTGAGAAATAAAATGAACTTTTTTGATTTTTGGAAAATGGCTGCAATGAAACAAAGAGTGAAAAATTTAAAGGAGTCTGAATACTTTCCGTACCCACTGTATATGTCATTTCCATGTGTGACTTCCTGCACGGATTGTCCGCTCTGTGATGCTTGACGTGTCTTCCGTTAAAAATACACTGGCTGCATATTCTCTCCAGAGCAGAGAGAAACTTCTGGGACGCACTACAGGTCTTCTGTTGTGAGCACAAGCATTGACTAGAATGGCTGCGATCAGCTCCGGCAGCCGCAACGCAGATGGACGCAGTGAATCCAGGGTCATGTAAACTTGGTATAAATTACTTGGTAGCAGGTGGGCCCCATGATGAAGCCCCACTGTGCTGATAGTCTAGCTCCGCCCCCGGTTTAACTTTATGAGTTTTGTCACTCAAAGAAATGTTTATATCCTGTATCTCTACACAATATGAGCACTGTGTTCTACAATATGTAATATCACTCTCGGTGTTAAACCCAAGCCCTTTTCTCATGTTCTGTTACGGCTGCACAGATTTTTTTGCATAGTGTCCTCCACACTGGAGTCAGGTTGGTAAGGTGAGAATCACATCGCCACATCTGCTGTACTCTGACTATCACCAGGCAGTTTGTGACATGTGCGGAGACACCTGTCTTGGCACTGTGTGTGTACTGAAACTGGTGCACATCTGTGTTCACTGATGTCCTTGTGTGTGTGTGTGTGTGTATGTGTCTGTGTGTGTGTGTGTGTGTGTGTGTGAGAGAGAGAGTATACATTGAGGTGAGTTAATTTGAATGCCAGCCAACAAACATTTAATTCTCCCTGATGCTCCACCTTCACAGTCGATCTGTGAAAGCAGCAAACTCTGTATCATTAGCTGAATACATTTAGTATCCCCTTGTCAGCTTGCCAGCTAAAACACCTATTAATATTCAAATCCCGCCCTTCATGGAATCAGAGGAGCCAAAGACAGCATCATTTTTAGGGAAAATGCACTGCTGTCCAGATACTATCAGGGCACACAAAACAAACTGATTCAGGCACACACCTACATATACAGGCTAAACATGCACGCACACACACACACACACACACACACACACTTACTGTTACACCCAAAGAGATCTGTGAGTGTATGTTGAGATGATTAAAGGTGTGTGGGTGAGAAATCAAAATACAAAATAGGCTTATGTGTGGTGAAATTGAATTTTAATTGACAGTAAAGCTCAAGAGATTAATCTGATTTCTGATCTGATTTTACTTACGTGTCTCATTTTGGTGGGAGATACACTATCTTGCTCAATGGATATCTTGTTAAAGTCCCAAGATTGAATTTCCCTTGTGCCAGGGCAACTAAAATCCTGGAGTTGCAGATGGGTTGGAAAGGGACTGACTAGATCAGCCATTACATAGAAGAGTAGCCTTTTAGTGCATTTTACATATGAGATTATGCTTTTTTTAAGGTGGAGTTATTCAGCAGGGTGCGTCAGAGATGTAGCATTGGTCAGGTTGTCCTTCCCCATCTGCTCTGTAAAATGCGTTTTTTTCTGCATGCTGTGTAAATGGATTTAAGCTTTACTCGCCCTCCCACTCAGCAGCGCTCCCAACCACACACCTCCCTCCCTGCATGATGCTCCAATATTTCTCTCTCTGCTGGGCCTCCACCAGTCTATGTATGTGTGTGTGTGTGTGTGCGTGTGTTGATGTGTGCACAGCATGTGCTTGGTGTGTGTGTGGTTGTGTGTGGTTAGTGTTGCTTCACACGCCGTCCTGCACGACTAGCTCACATTTATATCCTGATTGTTGGTGATTTATTTAGCCCTCAGCCTGGGTGTGTAAGTGTCCACATGTGTGTCAAATTACTCACGTGCTCAGGCATGTTTGTGTGTGTGCATGTGCGTTGGTCATTTAGGGTGACCATAGATTTGCCAAGCTGCCCATATGCACCTTTTTAGTGTGTGTGTGTGTGTGTGTGTGTGTGTGAGAGAGAGAGAGAACAGGCATGTCTGCAGGCCTGTTACATGGGTTGTTGAGGTACTTTTTTTTACATATTTGTTACACACTCAGTGTGCGTGAGACCTTACTGTATGTCGTAATTTGTTGGGTGAGGTATTTGCTGGATTCAAACGTGTGTTCATTAATGTTGTTTACTGGAACGCTGTTGCACCAGGAGTATTGATCCAAACCAGGCTCTCTGTGTGCGTGTTTATAGCAGTGAGACTATTGATCTCTACCACTCCCTATAGTGTTTATTCCTACAGCAAGTCTGTCAAAAGCCAAGTGTAAGTAATCCCTCGTGCCCATTTCTGTTTTATTCCCCCTCTTAAACTATTTGTCTCAGTCAGATTCACACATTCTTTTAAAGGATTGTATTCACGTTTTCTTTAGTTTTGCGCTCTGGCTTTTATTTAAAATACTGTCAACATTGTTTGTCCTCTTTCATTTTGTTCATTCATTTCCTTTGATTTGTTTGTCGCAGCACAAAACCGAAAGTATGAGAGTGCATATATTTGGTTGGGTAGCTGTCTGTGTTTGTGTACTGCGAAACCAGCCAACAATTCTGACTTTGCAGAACATGAACATATTGTACCATCAAATTACGCTTGCTGCACTGTGACTAAATTCCACAGATAGATGTCTTTTTTTTCTCCTTTTACCATCGAGTGGAATCCTATTCACTGTGTGTAGTGGTTTGTGTTTGAAGCTACGGGGCTCGCTCAGTCTATCTCTCTAATTGCTTTTGACTTCGAGCTTTTCAAACACATTACCATTACAATGCAGACTCTGAATCCAAACTGTATTACATTAATTGTTTGTAGAGTTGCTGTGTGACAGATGAAAGTGCAAAAAACACGCACACACTTACACACAATCTTTAATGCTGCCTAATAGACACTCACAGCCCAGCTAGTGCTTTGACAACACTTTCATTTGTTTGAATGTTTAATGGTTTGTATCTTCCTTACATGATACTGAAGCTGTGTTTAAAACACTGCAGTGTGAGACACATGATGTCGATCTGTGTTCTCTCAGTTGGCAGAGTTGAAAAGATGTCTACTTTCATGCAGCCAGCCATATATGGCCGTCACCCTTCACGTGAGTGTTACACTGTGTTACGTTCAGAAGCAACTCCAAAGCTTCCATGCCCACATGTTGTATCTTCTGTATTTAACACTTAGGCCATCAACAGCTAACTTTGCCCTGCAGTGTGTCCAGATGCCCTGGAGTAACATACAGATGCCCAAGAAGAATCAAGCCTCCATTAAACTCCTGATAAGATAGCAAAGAAAAACAGAGCACTGCTGGTTTTACTGTATGGTAAATACTGACTTTCAATTTGTAATCCCTCACACTACCGGAAAAAGTAATGTTTCTGTTATGCCTTACTAAGTAATACATTACTGCCCAGCACTGCCAGAAATTGATAAAGATGGGATAAACAGTGAATTATGATATAAAAATTGTCAAATTGCTTATATTTCATTGGAGTTTATTTCATCAGGACCTTGTTAAGTGGTTAACTCAAATGTTGCACTTTGCATTGAATGTTTCTTTAAAGAGGAATTTGAACTCACTATTGATTTGTCACAGACTGATGGGTATGTGGCACGTGTGGTTGTTAAAATGGTAAACTGCTGTAAAAACAAATCTTAAATCTCTCACATTATCCATCTTTGGTATCATGTTAGTGAAAGCGGCCAACTCATTCTACCTGTTAATACACACAGTGCTCATTTCACTGTAATGTATACAGTGCAGTTTAAGACAAACTATAAAAGTGTATCAGTCCTAAACACTAGCTGACTGTATGGATGTGTCACTGAGGTCCAGGTAACCTGTCATTGAGAGTCCTGTTTGGTGCCTATCTCAGTAGGCAGAGAATGAAACTAAACCAGCAGGGGTGGAGATTTTTTATTTTCCGCTGGCCAACCATAGTAAAATGTACGCACTCGTGATGAATATTAGGATAGTCGAATGGATTCCACAGGATTGGAGGGGAGAGGAGCAGTGGGAAGGGGCAACGGTTGAGAAGAGAGGTGAGATAGTAATAATAAGATTGGATAAGAGAAGGGAGGGGAGAGATGGAGGGCAGCGTTATAAGGGAGGAAAGAGGTTGTTCAGGGTTGGGCAGTGAAGCAGAGAAGCTGTTGCACACTGAGGCTGAAGTGTGTGTGTGTGTGTGTGTGTGTGGGTATGGGTCTGTCTGAGATGATGAGTTTTCAACCCTAGACCTCAAGGAGCCGAGCGTCCTCTCGTCGCCTCAAAGTCACTTTCACTCCTCTTTCCCTCCTGTCTACCCGTCTCCCCATCAGCCCAGTGTCACTTGCTTTCCTCCACCCCTCTTTCACACACTCTCCCTCCCTCTCGTCAGGGGGTCCAGTCAGCTCTGGCATTAAGATTCACACTACAACTCCCACCCATCGAACAGAGGAGTATGACGAGGCGAGACATGACTCTTCTCTTTTCTCGGTCCTTCCTCGTCACCATGCCTCTGTGCTCTCAGAGCCATCCCCCCATGTATGTTTGTTTTATTACACTCTGTGGCGCTCTTCATGTGCTAAGAGTATGTTCATACATTGGTTTGTGTGTGTTCATGTGATCAAACACACACATGTGATGTCTCTACTTTCCTCTTTTCTGTGCCGGCCTTGGGATTGCACCTCATTTCTAAATTTATCCTCAAACTGTGCCACCTCTCCTGTGAGCTGCTGCTGGGATCCTGTAGTGGGGGGGAGGGAAGGCAGAGGGGTGAAGAGGGCTGTAGAGATTGGTGAGAAGAGGGGGGAGAGGCGGAAGGGTGTGTGTGTGTGTGTGTGTGTTGGGGGGGTGATAATCAGGGAGGAGGGAGGAGACGAGCGGTGAATGAGGGAGGGAGTGTGTGGTGTATGTATGTGGGACACAGCAGCTCACATCCATTTTTCTGCTTTCTTCCACTTTTTCTTATCTCTTCTGCCATCACCCCATCTCTATCCCCAGGCTGCTGGATTTATTTTTTGGGGGGGGGATTAGCATTGTGAATGTGTGTGTGTTTGTGTGCATATATCTTGTGTGTAAGTAGCATTTCACTCAACCTACCACTTACATGGACCCTGTTTTGCATATTTGCATGGAAATATACATGTTGTACTGAACACAAGTGTTTTTTTTGCTGTGTTTACAGCTGTATCTTGGTATGTGTGTGTGTGTGTGTGTGTTGGAGGTCCCTGTAACTATACAGGGATACACTTAGGTTTACACCTGGACAGGTGTGTGTGTGTGTGTGTGTTTGGAGGCTGATAAAGATACAGCCCTATGTATCCACTTGTGGATACCTGTGAATGGAAAATCAATATCCTCAGCAGGATTAATTACTGGGCAAACAGCATGTGCAAGTACTAGTGTCTACATACCACTGGTGTGGTATGTGTGGCATGACATTTGCTCACCTAGTAGGATAATTTACAGTGCTGCAGGGTGATAATCTGCCTGGTAACATTTCACATCTTCATTGATGTTAAACAAAACCTGATATGTTGAGGGAATATGTGGCTCTGTATTTGTCAAGATGTGTGTTTGCGTGTGTGTGCATTTTGTACAATAGCTGCCATGTGTGGTTAATCTCTCTCGGACAATAGCCTCCCTTAGGTGCCAGCTCTCAGGCCCAGTGCTTGGAGCGAAGCCGGGGGACCGGGGTTGGAAGTCACCCAGCCAGGACTCAAGGGACTAGGCTTGGACCGCCTGCAACTCCCCGTGTGGGGTTGATTGAGGGTGCTGCAAGGACACTACTGCTCTGCATGGAGGATACCAAGAGAGGAGACAGGAGGTTAGAAGAGGGGAGTGGAGAACAGAGAGAGATATGTATGTATGGGTATTTTTAATCAATAAGCGTCAGCAACGCTTCTGACTCAAGTTCCCGAAAACCTTAAAACAAAAGAAAGAAAACATCAAGAGAAGAAATTCAGAGTTTCCATGTTCATGGATGGCTGAGGTTGTAATTAGAGCCCCAGAGGTTATGATGATGATGGTGCACACTTTGGTTAGGGTAGACGTCTCATTGACTTTGCAATTTTGCCATTATGTTAGATGACGTTTGCTACTTAATTAGTAAGTACCTTAATAGCACAATAGTGGGTAATAGTTTGAATTTAGAATTTATTCACATGAAGAAAATAACAGTTTGAATAAGTTAGGTTGTCACTAATTTGTAGTTGTAGTTGGCCTATCTGATTTAGGAGGACATGGGCGTCTGCTATGACTATAGACAGTACATGTACTATTGGTTATAGTAATTTACTACAAGGTATACTGTAATTATACTCACCATGGCCGTGCAAAGGTGTGAAATTTTAAATGGCAACAAAACCTAATTTGTAAATGTATTCACCCAGTTTCAAATGGGCTTAATTGCCCCAATTAAGCAACCCTCTTGACACCAAGTGTAAAGATACAGATGGTACAGTTTCAGAGGGGTTTCTTTTCTCTAATTTCCCCACTGACACAGTAATCTTAGAAAGAAAGAACACATTCAAAGTTCACCATCTGTATCTTTACGCACAGCAGTGAGAGGTTGATAATTTATATTTTCTTTGAAACCTCAGAGACTGTACTAAACCCCATCTAAAATGATTCGTGTTCCCTGCATGTTGCATGAATATCATGGAAGTGAATCTATGCCAACTCTCAAATTCCAATACGCATCTCTTTTCAAGCAAGAAAGACAGATTTAGAATTATTTTATCATGAAAATAGTGTCGTCATCCTCTTACAGCGCTTGGGAATGTGATCGCTCAGTGCGGCTTGAGCTATACTCACGGTTTGTTGTCAAGCACTTGGATATATGAATACAGCATGCTTAGGCTTCAGCTTATGTCATGCTGAAGCTTGTTCTGTAGCAGGGTAACTAACTGTAGCGTCCGTGTTTACCTGCAGTATTGGCTTTTTTTATAGCATCAGCCAGTGCATCAACTCCGGGGCATTAGTTTAATTAAATGGATAAGATGAGAGACACGCTCATTTTATCCAGGTGGTCTGATGGAATGTCCTGAGCTGATTAACACGCTTGGCAGTGGTTTTGGTCAAGGCAAAAATAATTGATTAGTATAAATATGGACAGACCTCACTCTGACACACATGGAGTCACCAGCTGATACAGTATTTATATAAATACAGGGACAACGTCACAGCTCTTCCTTGGCAGTTGGTTTTGATGTGCAGATATGACCAACTTTATCAATCACTATCTATTTGTTTGATTTTTTGATCATTCTTTGCTGCTGTTCCTTAGTTGTCTTGTTGTTAAAGCCTTTACACACCCATAGTGTTTGCACTTACAGTATGTTGCCTGATGAGGCCTCTTCTCAGGACTGTCTGGGAATGTACATAGAGCTCTCGAGTGACATCTCCCTCACTCTTCTGTTGGTTTTGCTACATCTGGGTTGGGCAATTTACACTGTTATCCCTTTTAAATAAAGATGCAGACCAGATTTCGTCAGGTTAAATTTACTGGCATGGTGTGGCAAAAGCAAGCAGGACAGGAAACAGTGTAGGTAGGGTTGTAAACATACACTGCAGGAGCTAGCTGACTAATGATAGCATTTTACAAAGATGTAAATTATGCAACTTTTTATCAAACACGTTACTGTCATTAACCCGCTGTATGTCACTGTCCTTGCACGTAGTTCTACTCTTCTCTGCTGCTTGAATTTTTTGCCTTGAAGTTATATAAATGAGACAGGAATATGAACAATAAATATTTCCTGAGTGCAAGTTCAGTCCCAACCCCCCTCAAACTGGTTTGATATTGGAGAGCCTCGCAACTGTGCATGTCAAAGTTTAATCAGATTAAACTTAAGTGCTGGAGCTAAAAAGGCTGCTGAAATTGAATATGTCCATAGATTTGAGTGACATTACCCAATTCCCAGCTTAGAGGTCTAATCAACCCGAGTAACTGAAAACACCTGGGCCTCTAATGTAGCGCCATGGAATTCGTTTGTTTCAGTTTATTTTCATCATTCACTGTGTATTTTATAATAAAAGGTCAGTAGTAAAATTTCCACAATGTACCATCTGTAGCATCTGCTCTATAAACAAACACCAGACTTCACAGCTATGCCAGATAAGCTACTGAATTACCCATAATTCATTTTTACTTGATGTCAGTTGATGTAGTCTGATTAACAAATGCTATGAACACTGAGGACACATCGCCCCCTAAAGCACCTTTAAGGGGGACAAATTAAAAATGTCAGACGCTCCCAATTAAAATTGGAAATGTATTTATAAACAATGTTTATTCTGCTAAACAGCACACAGTGCTTTGTAGACCACAGACAAAAGTCCCCAGACAGATAGATGAAAATAAACAACAGTTACATAGTGTAACTTTTTATTGTTCAAAAAAAAAAAACATCTACAAAACAGGGAATTGCATTATTGTGGATTTTAGTTAGTGGCTGCTGTGAGTGGAGTGTTGTGGCCTTGTAGATGATCTAAATTTGCATCGCTGCAAAGACATGACTTCAGTTAAATTTGATCAAGACAAACATTTCCCTTCACCTCGACTGACTGATTGGTGATGAAACGGGAGAGTTTCTGGGTCGTCCTGGTCCTTTGATAACACCAACCAAACAGCATGAATGAAGCATCTGAGACTCACTCTAATTATTTTGACTGAGACCAGATCTCACCAGCAGCCTGTGTGCAGAGTTAATGTGTGTGTGTGCGTTGGTGTGACCTGTATGTTTATAAAATGTATGTATGTTTAGACATACTTAGTGCATCTATTCACCTGTTTTGTATTTGGCAAATATACACACACATTCACCTTTTTCCAGACACACAAAGACACACAGACACGCACTGCAGAGAGAGGATCCATGTGAGAAATGTGTTTTCAATAAGACCAGGAGCTTAGTGTATTCTGTGTTAAGAAGAGAGCAAAATGAGCAGTTTTTTCTCCAAGGAAATATCTAGAAAGAGATTGGACAGCTACAGCAGTATTGCAGATAGTACATGGTAAATGAGCATAGACTATGGTAGTCAACAGGGAGACAACTCTCTCTCTCTCTCTCTTGCTTCCATGCTTTTTTCCCCAGCTCTCATTTATTCCATCTTTCAATATGCATTTTACCATTGCTCTTTCCCTGATGCTCACGGCTGTTACAACATATCCATCTTGTCATTTTTTCCTCTTTAGAGGTGCACGAGATGGAGAGTGAGCTAGACAGAGAGAAGGAGATACAGTATCCCTGTGTATTTAGCTGTGTGAGCATGTGTGAGTGGATCTGTGTGTGTTTGTGACTGCTACAGTTATGCATGCCTGCCCTCGGGCCCGGCATAAATCATCATTAGAGATGGCAGGTCTGTGCGTATGTGCATGCGTGTTATGTGTGTACTCGAGAGTATGTGTATACTCAGGCAGACGACTGTAGCTTTCAATGCTCAACAGGCTGCCTTATTGTTACAGCTCCAACCGTTTCCAAGGTTTCCGAGACATGGGAGTTCTGTAAAACACACACACACACACACACACACACACACACACACACACACACACATACACACACACACACACACACACACACACACACACACACACACACACACACACACACACACACACACACACACACACACACACACACACACACACACACACACACACACACAGTGCTCTCTCTGAGAATGGGTGACCTTGTACAGTGATGAGAGACCAGTTGATAAACTCTGCTGTGAGAGTGTTTACTCCGCCTCCATAAAATGGCTCACACAAGGCTAGCAGGCAAGTCGCTGTGCAGAGGTGGCCCAGTGGTTTACACACAAAAATATGGCCTCTGCAGAGCAGCCATTTTACCATCTGACAGCACAACAGACAGGAGCTGCATCAATTCACACTGACTGGGTCAGGCCATAACTATATTTTCCACGGTATTCATGGCAGATATTATTTATTTGAAGTTGTCTTTGATAGCACTTTGTTTCATTTCTACTTTGACACTTTGTTACACTTTTTGGGCCATGAAAACTCAGCACTGTTGGAATCCACTGTAACTGTTGTAAATTTCCACGTAGAACCTTCAACAAGCTAATAAAAACTTTGTCATTTGATTACTCATCAAGCCTACAAAATGTCAATATCACGGTTAATCAGGAGCTGAAAATACCATCTTCTGATAGTTTGTTCTGTACAAAGTGTATCGGATGCCTGCAGCTGTTTTTCATGTTGCTTTCTGTGGAAATTTTGTTATAACGTTGCTACAGTGCAGTTGTTAAAGTTGAATGGAAGCCCATTCTGCTCCACATCAGGGTGTGTGTGTGTGTGTGTTTTTGCTTTGTGTGTGTGTACACGTTGCTGCGGCATGTAAATTGACTTGATAGACATGCCGTGAAGGTAACGACATAGCTATGTGTGAAAAAGACACGGTCAAACTACAGAAATTATTTTGCTCTGCGCCCAGCAGGTAGTTTGCTCGGACCGTAAACCTGCTGTTAGCGGCTCGCTGTGCAGTGAGGTGAGATACACAGACACGCTTACTTTGCTATGTGGCACCAAATGACTTCATTGATCAAAAATGCGATAATACCGCAACAAATTACTGCGGGGGAAATTACTTCACTGCGACAGCCCTAGCATGAACAACTGACTGTTTGGCACGTTTACTTCATGAATGAATGAAATTAATATATTCAAATCAAATTGACAAAATAATAAGTATTCAAACATGACATGGATTGGTGTTGATGAATGTCTTCACTTGGAGTTGCCTTTTCAGTACAGTGCCTGATTTTGAATGGAGTATACATTTTTACTCCTGTTTAATGCCCTGTTTCATTTTTAATGTATGGCTGAGTTCCTTTAGAAGTAGACACATTTGGGCACTTCTAGGTAAAGGATCAAATCCAGAAATAAAAAGCTCAATGAGATCCACAGAAGCATCCCGAAAACGGAACACACATGATGGTGAAGTGAACCAGAGGCATCACTTCTTGTCGTTGGGGTGTCAGGTAAAAAAGAAAATAGATTGGTTCTCCTCTCCTAAACACCCTACTCTCCATTTTTGTTTCTGTGAATTGATCTTAAGAAGAGGCCAAAAATTGTTCACTCACCCACACACTCACACAGTGATAGATGAGCTTGGTGATGCAGTGGAGGAGGACATATGTTTAAGAGTTGGCTGGGGATTATTAATGATAATTTCCAGCTGCCCTCTAGTTACTGCAATCAGATGCATTCATCAGGAAGCTCGGGGAGGGGGCAGTCTCTGTCTCTCTCCTCTCCAACCCTTTTTTCTTTTCATCTGATACTGGATCTCTCTGTCTGATTTGTATGTCAGTCAGTGTCAGATGCTCCCTGCTACGCCTCTCAGCTTTCTGGCTCAGTATTAATATGCGTTTTGTTATCTGTTTGGATATTTCTCAGCATTCAAAACACTTTGACAATCCCTCTGCTTCTGGCTTCATTCACCTGGCAGGCCTCCAGTACTTTGACTGTGGTGTGTGTATGTGTGTTCATGTGTGTGCTTCTGTGCCTTTGCCAGTCCCTGTGTTAGGGGAGTTATCACAACTGACAGTTTATTTTTCCTTCCTTTCATTTGCATCGCATCATTCATTTTGTGTGTGTGTGTGTGTGTGTGTGTGTGTGTGTGTGTGTGTGTGTGTGAGTGTGTTAAAGGAGGCGGTAAAGACTCCTCCAGCAGTTCAATCCACAGATCCACTATCCTCTGCCTACCTCCTGACCAGCTGGGGTGTGTTTCTGTGTGTGTGTATTGGACGCCAGGCAAAGGAAAATCAATGGTATTAATTTGCGGAGGCAGTGGTGTGAGCTGAGGCAATCTGCTGCACACTGGGAGCCACGCTTTGCTCTGATTTTAACACACACACACACACACACACACACACACACACACACACACACACACCTCCTCTCCTATTCCATCTCCCCAAATTGCACCTTCCCTCCTCTTTTCTCCTCTTTGGTTTGCATTCAGAGACAATATCAGTTTACAGTTTATGAGGCACACTGGAATGTCACGCTTCACTCGCTCCCTGCCTCTCTTGCAGGCACACACACACTCCCTCCCTAGCTCGCTTGCTTGCTCTCTTTATCGTGGTCCAGGTAATTAAAAGGCAGGCTGCTCCATGGTGGCAGGAGGGAGGAGAGGACTGCAGGGAAGGGCAGAGTGGAGTCACCACCACACACAACCTCCGCCAGCGCGCGCACACACACACACACACACACACACACACTATACACTAGGGGAATGATGAGATGTCGAGCCAAGAGATCTCGCGATATTAAAACGTCGAGGGGTCTCACGATGTCAGCATGACTGAGTGTGAGGGTGAAATTAGCATAGAAGATGCCCCCACCTTTAAAACGATTGGCAGCGTTTTGGGTACCTATTGGAAGCAATAAACGGTGACAGAGTGACAGACAAGACATGTCTGTGAAGATTCTCAGTCATCCAGGTCATAGTTATCCAAAGAACATTAAAATCAAGGGCAACTGGACTTGGTTGAAGATGACATGAACAATATGTAAGCAACATTTCAAAATGCATCTGCATTGTTTTGCATATTGTGACTATTGTTCTTGTGAGCTAAATATATCGTCAGACCGCTACTATACACCTTCTGTCGTACTATACAACATGAACCACACAATTAGATGAAAGAAGGTAATGTGCATTTGCAGCAATGGTAGTGACAGATTAGTCTGCACTTACTGTTCTGCAATTAGCAAGACCCTCATTTTCTTTCAAAATTACAGTTAATAAATTATGGCTCATAACAGTTTTATTCTAGGGTTCTTTATGTCAATTAATAAACTTGAGTAGATGCACCAGCATACCATGCCTAACGCGAGAATGACTCCAACTTGACTCGAATCACTTCCTGTGACAAGTGACACACACTCTAGCATTATACACACACCGAATGAAAAGTACAGCTGCAGGATACACATGTGTTTGTAGATCCATACCTCATAATTCTTTTTCTTTTTTTACGCATGCTTAATATACAACCACTCTTAATGGGAGTACGAGTAAACTAATTTGTTGTTGTGTCTTAAGGGAATTAATTAACACTAAACCTTGCAGCAGTACCAGCTCTTTACAGGCTGGGACATATACTGAAGTTGGTGATGCCAAAAGACAGGATGCAGGCCGGCTGAGTCAGATGATTCACCTGCAATGTTGCTTAACTCAAACTGGGTGGTGGGGGTTAGACCCGGTATCCTCTGGTGTTTCATCAGCTGTGCACTAACAACTCACAGCTTGATGTTTGTTTCGCTTAATTTAGGTCTATACAAAAGGAGTTTCTTGCCTACCCCACAGCAAGACAGCTTTCTTGCACTGGTGTTTTTCTTCCTCCTTCGACCCCAGTGGCTGCCTCTGAGAGGCTCCTATTACATATGGCCCACCTTCTTGATGCTGCAGCCTAGCAAAGTTTATTTGCTTAGTGTGGCCAAAAGCAGGGGTGATAGGAAGTGGTGTGGATAAGGTTGCAAACATAAACTGCTGGAGCTAGCGGGGCTAAGAACAGCATTCTATAAAGCGCTTTCTCAAACATGTTATTCATTTTTGTCTCTGTCTAGTTGCACTCACTGCAGCCAAGCAGCTTCCCTCTACTGCTGTTTGTTTTACTTTACTGCAGTTATAAAACATTTTCAGATTGAGAGGTCAGTCCCACCTCCTCTTTCACACTAGCTCGACATCGGAGAGCTTCACATTTTTGCAATTAAATCTGAAAGCGAAAAAAGGCAGGTCAATTCGTGACCAGAAGCGACTGTGTCTCACCCCACTCCTCATGGAATTGAGTAGCAAGCGAAGTTCAGTCCGACTGCACCGTAAGAGGCCACCAAGGTACAGTGGTGCGGATAGGCTGTGGTAAGGCACGGTGGTGCTCTGTCTAGGATCACTCAAGTCCTCTTGGAAGCATGACTGTCTGTACAGAATAAAATGGCAATCCATCCGATAATTGTCAAGATATTTCATTCTGGACCAAAATGGTATATTACGTTTGAAAAGAAAACCAATAAGTCAATAATATACTAACAAATATGGCATTAAAAACCTATTTTGTCATAATGGATGATGCATACGAGTGTACAAACATCTTTGAGTAGATATTTACTAACCCTAAACATATTACTTTAGTCTACATTGCTTGCGTTTTCACCCATATGTCATCCTGATAAAGGATGGACCACATGTCCATGCAAGTTATATCATGCTAATGAAGATAAAAAAAAAAAAAGTATTTAGCCTGTTAAAGTTCAGACTGTTTCTTGTCCTGTCTACATGTCAGGAGGTATTACAGTCTGCATTAAACGTCTCTCTCTTAGCTAAAATACAGACAGCCACCTGCCACGAACTCCAAACTGAGGCAATTATGATGTTTTATGAGTTATTAAAACCAACATCATACACACATTTTCAGTGTGACAACTAAACCTGTATTTGATGAACTCTGGGGGACATTTTTCACAATTTTTATGATGTTTGGTGATCTCAGTGATGGTTCAGATGAATATGTCTATCATTTAATGTAGAAGTACACATTAGGACAGCGCTGTGCCTACATTACTCACAGCTATTTATTATGGCAATTAGGATGCATTTTCAGCTTAGTGGTGGATGTTTGGGACATTTACAAACTAAATGAGCTGCCAATCTCCATTATAGCATCTGCATTTATCCTGGGATTTCATTCACGTACATGAGCTGTGATAAAACCCCCTTTGTCACAGTTAGGAGATTAAACTCACGCACATACATACAGTTATGAGATTTAAATACACACACGAAACAGCCACACTGCTCTCCCTCTTTCTTTCTCCATGTGTCCAGCATCTCACCAGACATGACTAATCCACTGTAGAGTGTCTTAATCCAATCAGACCTGTTGTCTGCTGAACCGAGACACAGAGGGCCACTGCTCTGATGTTATTAAACATGTACACACACATTTTCACACAACACATATCCTTGCATTGGTGTATGTTATATATAAAAACATAAAGCTGTTTTATTGTGACTTGGATCTTGTACTATCATCTTTCCATCAAATGCAAAAATGCCACACAAACACAGTTGAAATAAATTGGAATAATGGTGCATTTTATCCCATAAGGATTGGCAGTAACTGACTCTTGTAATTTATTGACTTTCCACTGTGTTATTTCTTTATATATTCATTCTTACCAGCCAAACCCAATTACAGTTTTTTTTTCAATTGCTAACCTGCATTAGTGAAAACTGAACTCTTCACACAGTCAGCGAAGTGTATGTGGCCCAAACTGTGAATTTTTCATTGCTTTCACACAAAATGCATTCAATGACTACTTTCTCCAAAATCCATGAACACTTTTCTCACGACTACTTCACCACCTGCAAAACACTATATATCAGCATCTGAAAAAATGTGCTGCAAACACACTATATCCAAAACTGTTCAAAACACGTTCAAAACAGAATGAATGCAAATGTCCTGCATTTTTACAGTAATCAGAAATATATAGAACTGCAGAATAGCAGAACGTTTACGAACATTTACGTCTATGTGTGTGTAGAAATGTGTGTAGTGTTTTGAATGTAGTTTTACTGTAAAACTGTGTAGTTTTAAAACTGCAAGCTGAGTGTAAAGCAGGAAATGTGCTTGAATTTTAGAAGAATTGGTTCAAGGGGTTGGTGCACCAATTACAGGTTTTGGTCAGAGTGTCTCAGGTTTCAGTTTTACTGTGAAAACAACTGAGAAAAACTGTATTTAAGCACTGAAATTTCAGGAACTTTTTTTCACAATTACTGAATGCAATGACAGAAAAAATGTGTTATTCTTATAGTTGTTCTTAGTCGCTTTGGTACATTTCTAGAATGATCCTTAACATTTGCAAAACTATTTGTATTTGTAAACTATATACATAATCATTTGCATAAATGTGTCAAAGCATTTGCAATTTCTCAAAAGACTGAGAAATTGCTATGTGCACAAGTGACTAGATGATGTGGAGATTGAACAAGTATAATTTCAATTTTGATCTGAGAAATGTACCAATGTGACTGAGAACAACTGTATTCTATATGAAATACTGATTTATATGAAAAAATCTGTCACATTTCAAAGATAAAATTTCATTATATTTACGTAATTCTTCCTGTTGTTAGTGTTTTGTAGGTCAGTGTGTTACGAGTGAGCAGGGGCGTAGGAGCAACTTTGAACCTGGGGGGGCGCTGAAATGCTAGGGGGGTTCGGGGGCATGCTCCTCCGTTTATTTTTATTTTTTAAAATAAAGCACTGCTCATTTCTAATGACTTTTGAAAACAGAATGTACTTATTAGTGTGGCTGAAAAAGGATCTTTGTGACAGAAGATGGAGAAAAACTTGGAGAGGGAGAGGGTCAGAGAGAGGGAGAATAATATAACTAGAACAAAACCGACCATATACCATGAAAACCATGGAACAGCTGCTAGTTAATTAACTAGCCACAGTACAAATGTATTTAGTTATCCTAATGTTACACATGTGAGCGGTCTGTGATATTAACTGTGTCTCACTTGGACCTGACTCTCCCTGCAACGCGTTTGTGAACACAGAACTGTCTTGAATGCAAACTCTGATGACATGCCAATGGTCTAACAAAGTATTTTTACTTGTGAGTTTTAGAATTTACTACGTCTAGTAGCTATCCATACAACTTACAAGCTCGTCCTCCTCCGTTTGTTCTACTCCCGCTCCTATGACCTCTGTCCTCTTCGTCTTAAAATACTGCAGGATGCTCGTCTCTGTGTGAACACTGACTACTTTTCAATTGTTTATGGACACGTAGCAGAGACACATACACACTTCAGGACACAAGTTTTTTAAAAAGTGGCCCAGGAATTTGTCCTTGGTCAGCCCACTCTCCAGATAAAGCATTTGTCGGAGCCTCTGGGTCTTTAGAGAAATTTATTCCTGCATTCTTGAGAATTTTAATCAAGTAGAGTACATAACTAAATGAGCCTTTAAAATACATTTTCAAAACTAGAAACACCTCTCTAACTTTCCTAAAGTAAAGTAATCACCTCAGCTGAGCCCTTGAGTAGATAACTAAATAAGTCATATCATCATCAATCTGACCATAAACTGGTTTGCTTTGGACTGTGCTGGCTTTGACTCTGTTCTGCTCTTGCACTCATCTCTGCTGTCTCTCTCATGTTCACCATGTCAGCGCAAGTACTGGTGCCGATGCCCAGTGGCGGGTAGAGTACTCAAATTCTCTACTCAAGTAAAAGTATAATAATATATTTCATCTGCTGTTCATCAGGTTGGAAACAGCTGCAACATGGTTGCCAGCTGCTTTGCTGGTTGATTATCTTTAGCTATTTCTGTTCAATACAATTATTTTCCTTTTTAAATCTCCATGAAGGTATTGATAAGTTCACTTTAAAATCTCAGCTTGCGGCCTAGCCACTATTGTT
Source organism: Micropterus dolomieu (assembly GCF_021292245.1). NCBI lineage: Eukaryota > Metazoa > Chordata > Actinopteri > Centrarchiformes > Centrarchidae > Micropterus > Micropterus dolomieu. The sequence goes on from NC_060154.1 coordinate 24,370,799, forward strand.
GCCTATATCTTTTATGGAAATGTAGCCAACCAAACCGCTTGCTTTGCAGTAGCACAGGAAGCCAATACAATCGGATTATTCCTAAAGCATCTAAATAGTCTTTATAACGCAAATAATTATTGTGACAGTAACACGGAGCAGCTCGTTGTTGAAGCAGGTAAACCCTACATACAGAGGAAGCTGTGCGTCATGTGTAAAGCCCAAGCGGCAACCTCCGGCTCTCACTTCCGATACCAATGCGGAAGTATCTGAAACTGCAATTCATCGAGTGGCCACTTGAGGCTGGCTGCAGAAGGGAGTCAATCTCCATTGACCCCCACTTTAAAATGCCCAACTTTACGGCAGAATAAAACATGTTTACAGCCTGGTTCAAAAAATGGTTTTAGTGCAAATCACTAATTTTGCCTTTCGTGACAATTGTGAGGGGGGTGAATTTTTTCTATAACTCACCTGTTTAAATTATATTAAGCCTTAAAGTTCTGCATTATTAGGGGCGTGGCCACTTTGATTGAGAGGCGCCATTAGCCGCTGCCACTGTTAGCACTCGGTCCGCCGTCTGTTAGCCTCACTCAGCTACACGGAGCTCTGAGGCTCAGCCTGTCAGAGCATTTTGGACATTTCTGCATGCAGATACCGGATGAATAATGGCAGGCTGTGCACTTCGTTGGAGAGAGAACCTCCAGGAAATCCGTGTTCTACTTGGTGAGTGAAATTCCTGTGTTTTATTTATGTGTTAACATTTAACAGGTATCACTGTCGGCAGATAGCTTGTTAACTTAACGTTAGCTCGTAACGCTAATTAGCCAGATACGAGCAGCCCCAAGCTGCTAAATTAGTGTAAGTAAGTAAGTTAGTGTGTGTCAGCTCTCAGTTAGTTGCCGTTATGTTAACGGTGACTTTTACTGATGGGCGATGTGAGATTTAGCTATGTCCTGTAACGGAATCACTGTTCGGTTAGATACTAGTCAGATACTATTGTAAGTGGTTGCACCTGATCCTGATGGAAACGAAGGGTTTAAAGGCAGAGAGCCGAGGGGGGAGCGGCTGCGGAGTTCTGCCTGAAACTGTCACACCGAGGAGCACCGATGCCACTATTTGAGCTAGCTGTCTCTCCTGAGGAGAGCCGTGCACCTCCAAGTGTAACGTTACTGTTTTAAAACGATAACGTTATACTATTCTTTGTGGGGTTCATCAGTGGGGATGATTGATTCTAAGTACATATTAAAGGCAGATTCTATCATTATAATAACTGTATGATCTATGATACAAATATGGACAATATTTAAAACTCAAAGTAAACAAAAGGAGAGAACCGGAGAGAAGGCCTTTCCACGCAAGTCCACCCCATCAGCACACTGAGGACTTCAGGTCTCTGCAGCTCTCTGGCAGCAGGTGGGACATCTGATCCACAGTGTGACTCTGGGAGGAAAATGTGTAATAAATTCTTCAGGTGATAAAAAATATAAAGTAAATACAGATGATTCTTTAATAAATAGAATAGTGTGGTGAAGTTAATTTTCTAATTTAATTTAATTCAAATAGTGAATCTTTGATATATTCTAGATTCATTACACAAAGTGAAGCATTTCAAACCCTTTTTGTTTTCATCTTGATGATTACTGTTTACAGCTCATGGAAATAAAAACTCCACTATCTCAAAATGTATAAACATTTTAGAATAAAAATACATTTCTGTATTATAAATTATACAGAAATCACCGGAGAAGAGCTCTCTAATCAGCTAATTAACTCTCTCAGTCTGGTTGTGATGCTCACAATGAACTTTTCCTCAGTATTAAAATTTTTTGAGATGGTCCTCTAAAATATGCCTCGATGGTTTAATGTTGACAGCACTTTTATGTCACATACGTGGGAGAAAATGGAACAAGGGAGACTCTTTAAACGTTTTTATGTTGTCCTTTTAAGACAGACAATTTTAAATCAGCTGTCAAATGTCTAGCTTTGAGTAGCAACATTATTTTAGACTCAAAGTTTAAGCTTTGAGTAGCAGATGTGGAGGCATCAGAACCTCAACAACAATCTTGTGACAAAAAAGTACCTTTCTCTCACAAATGTCCTATTCCAGACAATAATCCCACACAGCCCTGCCGACAGCAGCAACGTTACTCAAAATAGAATTAATTAACGTGATAGCAGCCATGGCTAACGTTTTACAAGATATGTAGCTTCCATCATGTAACTGAGGACTCTACCGCTAGCTTATCACGTTTATTACAAGTAACATACTGAGGTGACGTCCAAATAAACGACTCGTAACCGCTCGTAACCAACGGTATGTAAATTGATTTGCTTGAAATTGTTCGTTTGAGCTGTAACGTTAAGTAAACTTAAGGTAATTAATAACTGATTCATAGTTAACGTTATCGTTAAGTTAACCGTTGGTCTCAACAAACTCTAACTTTAGTGTTGCAAAATAACGTTAACGTTACAACATTTATATATTAAAAAGAATTTAAAACCTTGTGAAGTATAATGTCAATAACAGATATGGGATTTATTTTAATATTTTCTGGTGTCTTACCTTGACTGTAGCTGGTAATGTCGGTAAACTGGTAACAACCAGCCACAGGTTCCAACCTCCACCGTACAGCACCGCAGAGTAGCATGTAGCATTAGCTCCTTAGCATAAGCTAACTCGGTCACGTCGAGCTAGGCGGGAGTGGTTTCAGCAACACGTCACCTCAGCTCCACCTACGACCCGCCTCTTTGCCCATTTTTGGTTATCCGGGAGTGACGCGCGGTGACACGCTGCCAAGATGGTGCCGGCCAGCTCCGCCAATTTTGAGCTTCAAAACAGCTCTTCAGAAACCAATGGGTGACGTCACGGACGCTACGTCCATTTTTATATACAGTCTATGGTAAAGCCCAACAGGACTGTTTTATACACCATATCTTCTCTCTCTGTGCATCTCAAAAATTATTGTTTCCTGAATAAATAACAGCTGGTAGCTGCTGAGTGAAAGCCAAGATTCGTTTCACCGGCAACATTCTGTTTATGGACACACCGTCGGACATCGCTATAAAACAAATAGTAACCAATATAAAATAAACAGGCTAATGTCCATCAAAAGAAAGCGATGCTCTTTTCAACAATAGGATACTGTTAATATATCAGAATCAATCTAGTGATCATCTAACTAATGTTACAGTGTGAAGTAGGCCTATACGTTTGCTCTGCAGAGAGTGAAGACACTTTTAATGCGGCATTAATGGAAAGCGAAAGTATTTATTTGCCGGCTTGTTAAAGAGTGACGCAGGCTGCCTTCCAACACGGCCAGCAGTGCTATGGTGTGCGCTCACTGGATTTCAGTTGTATTATTAGAACAATAAAGCCTCAAACAAAAAAAGGTGTCTTTTTTCTAAAATGCATTTTCTAAATGTTTGCATCTGCCCAGCTCTGTGACTGTGACAGGCGCCCGATACCAGGCGCTCTTCTGCATAACTGCGCGCACACAGACTGGATCATTTCGGTTAATGAAGCAAAATGCAGATTACAGACTGGTTAAGTTATGAAGGTATGAATGGAAAATGTAGCGAAATTAAAAGTAGATTACTGGCCTAAAGAAAATACTGGAGTAAAGAGTAAAAGTACAGTTTTAAAAAAGGAACGTGAAAATGTGCCTATTATTTTATTTATTTATTTTGCAAATGTGCGTTATTTGTAACAAGTTTCTACCCACGATGCAGCAGGAGTCCTCACTGCTGTCTTCAGGTAGGCTATAAGTAACAGCAGCACAAAATAAAGGTAATATTGAGGCACTTTGCTGCACCTGCCTGGAGCGAACTCTTTTTTTCTCCCTTAACTTTTCAGCACCACCTTTGCCTTGTGTCACGTTTTCTATAGGCCAACATGATTTTTGTCGCATTTCAACCTTTAATCATGTCTGATGCGGAGTGTGTGATTGATTGACTGACTAGTCATTCAAACCGCCTCGGCTATGAGCCAACTCCGAAATCGCGGGAAAAAGTGAGGGGGACAAAACACAGATTTTGAAATGTGGGGGGGACATGTCCCACATATAATGGCTCCTATGCGTATGCGAGTGAGATCGTATGCTTTCAGAGTGAGAATTGTTGCCAGTGTTTTGGTTGAACAAGTTTATTTTGAGACTTGTATGAAGTGTTTTGGTGGTTTGAGTGCCAATATGCATGTTGGTAATTCTGACTGTGTGAAGAGTTTTGAAAAAGTGACTTCAGTTTTGACCATTGCATCTTAGCCATTGAAAAAAACTGTAAATCTTTTCCTTGTTGCTGGTATCCTGCTGCTCATCATGACTGACATGCATGGTTGCACACACCATTTTTTTCAATTTAATTCAGCTTCTGTTCCATAAACAATGCAAAGCTGCCAGGTGGTGATGGCACCAAGTAATTACTCCCACACATCCATCGCTGACGTGGTGTTTAGACGCTTTTATTTTATCTCTCAAGAGTCCCTTTTTATTGATTATGACTCATGGCTCAACGCTCATCTTTGCATTACCTTTGCATTTCTGTCAGTTTGTCAAAAGCCCTGTCTTAGTCTTTTCTCACAGACAACAAAAATAAACACTGACACAGATCTCACCCTGCTGTCACACCAACTTGATGAACTGGTATGATTTTAGTTGCGTTGACTCGTCATTGGCTACTTGCTTTTGTTATTTGGGGATGTGGATCGTTGATGGCTGATGTAGTGCTGTAGCTTTTTTTCTCCATCATCCCAGCAAAGGAGAAAAAGAACCTTTTCTCCAGTCTGCTTTGATTTTGTAGACTTTTGCCTTTTATTGGATAGCTGAGGAGTCATTTTCTAGTCCTTGTATCGGGAAGAAGAAACTCACACAAGACAAATGGTCCAATTCTACTTTAACAGGCCCATTCATATTGTAATAGAGGGCTGAAACAAAGAAAGGAGAGTGCCGGGACATTAGGAATGGCACAGTCAGCCTTACTCACTGTGTCTGACTCTGCGTGTGTGCGTGTGAGAGAGGGGGGGGGGGGGGGGGGG